>NC_091470.1:96768584-97068584 GCF_036971445.1 Narcine bancroftii | reverse complement strand
GTCGGAGCAGCAGGGAGTGCAGATGGGGAGCAGTGAGAGAGATTCCCATAGAGCTCCCTTTGGAGAGCAAAGGAGAACTTCTTCGGGAGGAGGGATCCTTCGAGGTGATTTCACAGAGCTTTGGACACGGAAGTCTGCAGACCCCATCAATGAAGAATATAAAGCACACTGTTTACATGCTGAGTTTCTCATGAGACTATTTAAAATGACTTTGACTCTGTGACAAAGCTGAGTTGATTCTGCACTGAGATCATTTGATGGGACATTTATTTTGATTCCATCCTCCTGCCCAGTGCCTGGATGTTAATTTTCTTTATAGCACAGTTACAGGCCATTTCGACCCATGAGTCCGCGCCATCCAATTTACACCAAACTAACCTACACCCCCCAGTACGTTTTGAAGGGTGGGAGGAAACCGGAGCCCCCGGGAAAAACCCACGCAGACACGGAGACAACGTACCAATTCCTTACAGACAGCATGGGATTTGAACCCCGGTCCCCATCACTGTAATCACTGGCACTGTAAATGCGTTGCGTTGACCTTTAGGCCCCAATTTGTATGTCAATAATCAAACCTTCACAACCCTCCAGCAAAGGGTTCCAAAGATGTGTTTGACAGGACCCTGTAGAGTCATAAGAAGAGAAGACAGCAGAAATTCAACTGATCAGGCAACATCTGTGGAAGGTGAAGAGGAGTGGAGATTTTAGGTCAGAGATTCTTCGCCAAAGAAATGTTAACTTTCACACCTGAAATGAGGGCTGTCCCCAACCCATTCCCGCTCCCAACTCCTGCACAAAACCCACTTTCCACCTGAAGGACGTGGTCTTTATTTAACTACGGGGTAAACATGGGGTTAGAATATCACATAGCTTCAAGAAGAAGCAGTCCGTTGCCCTGGAGACAGCCCTCCTCCTGTGCCAGGCCTCTGGGCAGGCCTCCAGACTAATCTCTTAAATCTGAAATGTTAACTCTTTTTCTCTTTAAATTTTAACATTTCATTTCTTGATGTGTACACAAAAGTAATTCCCTGTGTTTGCCCTATAAAGGCACCCATGGCAGTGCCATGATTAAAGTCCAGATTTATATGTCCATGTATACTTGACATCATGTATAGCCCTGAGATTCTGTGGGCAAGGCAGAATTACCACTTATTGGTAATGCAAAAAAAACTGTATACAACGTACACATGTAAACAAATTAAGAATTGTAAACAAACTGACTGGGCAATACCGAGAGAGAAAAAAAATCACAAGTAAGAGTCCACAAGTAAGAGTCCTTAAATGAGTCCCTGGTTGAGTTTATTATTGAGGGGTCTGATGGTGGAGGGGGAGCAGCTGTTCCTGAACCTGGTGGGGTGAGTCTTGTGGCACCTATACCTCCTTCCTGATGGCAGCAGCAAGAACAGAGCATGTGCTGGGTGGTGTGGATCCCTGATGATTGCTGCTGCTCTCCAATGGCAGCACTCCCTGGAGATCAAGTCAAGTTTACTGTTTGTACAAGTACAACCCGACGAGACAGCGTTCTCCGGTCCTTGGTGCAAAACATGCAGACACACAACCAGACCGAACTCACATACAGACAAACAATACACACAGAGGACAAGTATTTCATCTTTATAAATAAATAAATAGATACATTTTGTTTTGTAATGAGTCTCAGATGGTTAGTGTGAGAAGTTCCTTCGGTGCACTAGATGGTGGGGAGAATTTTGCCTGTGTTGTCCTGGGCTGTGTCCACTACCTTTTGCAGGGCTTTACGCTCAGGGGCATTGGTGTCCCCATACCAGACTGTGATGCAGCCGTTTCCACCACACACCTGTAGAAATTTGCCAAGGTTTGTGGTGTCATACTGAACCTCCGCAAACTCCTGAGGAAGTAGAGGTGCTGACGTGCTTTCTTCACGATCCCATTAGTGTGTTGGGTCCAGGAAAGATCCTCCGAGATAGGGACCCCCAAGAACATGGTAAAAACACCAAAATGCTGGAGGATCTCTAGATGCTGAAAAGACCAGCTGAGGTCCCCCAGCATTTTGGTGCTTTTAACTACAATCACAGCATCTGCAGCCTATTGTGTTCTTAAATGTGCTCACCCCCTCCACCTCTTCTCCCCCAAGGATCACTGGATCGGACACCCCTGGTTTTCCCTTCCTGAAGTCAACAATCAGCTCCTTGGTTTTGGAGACACTGAGAGCGAGGTTGTGTTTGGCGCATCCTTCAGTTTTCAATCTCCCTCCTGCGATGAGAAAGAAAAGGAAAAGCAAGTTCCTTCAGACACAGTGTCCGCCAACTCAATACCGCTGCCCCATGCCTCCCTGGAACCTCCATAGCCGTGCAGCCTCCTGTCTTTCCCTAGGGGTGAGCCTGAGTTTCCAGCGGCCCATCGTTCTCCTCAGACCCTGGTTCCCCAAGTCCCCGGTGCAATTAAGAAGCTGCTGGCTGCCCAAGGCCCAGTTCACCATTGGCACCCTCACGAATCTGAAGCCGATGCCTGACTCCCCAGAGCCCGGTTGGCAGCAGGCCTGAAGCCCAGTGCGAGGCCTGCGGTCACTGAGCTCTTGCCCCTGTGTGGTCTCCTGCCCTGCAGGCTCCCCTCCCCGGCTTCCTGCAGATGCTGCTGATATGCCAGATGTTTCCAGCTTCTTCTGGTTTATTTCACATTTCCAGTGACTGTGGTTTATTTGTTTGCCTCTTTCTACCTACACAAGAATGAGTCTTAAAGTAGAGTAACCGTAGAAAAGCAGAGAACATTCCATTCTGTGTGTCGATGATTCAACAAGGTGACCTCTGATAGTGAAGAATATATTTGGTAAAGACAGTAAAAGATTACAGTATTAGCCTTTGGGTAAGGGACATGACCCGGGTATAATAAACCCTTAGAAACATCTTAAGAAACATACTAATGTGGAAAAGTCTGGTTGAATGTTCTGGAAGACTGGAAATTTGTCTCTGAACAGATAGTCCTTGACTTACAGCAATAATGGGGGCTGAAGGATTGGTGTAACTCGGGTTTGGTCAGAAGTCGGAGACCGGGGACCTTGGGCTGCCGACGGGGAATGGGGACTTTGGGCTGCCGATGAGAAACGAGGAATTTGGGCTGCCATGGGGAACGGGGAGCGGGGAGTTTGAGCTGGCACTGGGAGTAAGGGACCATTGTATACAGTACCTTTAATACAAAATATGTTCTTATACAATAGCTTTAATAAAGTTTTTTTTAAATTTTGGTCATATGTGTGGGTGAAAATCATAGGACTACCTGTACATATGCAACTTGTGACCCAGGAGGCAGACTCCCTTGTGTTGAGATTAGCTGCAGGTGGTAGTGCCTCTTGCTGTAATTAAGTTCTCATGCTTTGCAAAGCAAGTATAAAGCACTTCATAGCTGTACTTGTGTTTATTTGTCAAGTCTTTAACACACTGATCCGACACAGAGAAACACAAGACCTGCAAATGCTGGAATCCTGAGTGGGTGAGGCAGCATCTGTGCAGAGAAATGGTCAGTCAGTGGATCCCTTTATCCTACCTGGAGTCTGGAGCTCACTGCCAGAAATGCTAATGAAGGCAGAACCCATTTTCCCTGTTGAAGCAGGATCCACTTGCACACCGGCTAGGAGATCGCTTTGTTGAGCACCTCGGCTCTGCCTGGCACAATAATGTCCCAGTGGCCATCCATTTCAACTTCCCATCCCATTCCCCTTGCTGACATGTCTGTCTGTGGTCTCATACAAGTTGGAGGATCAACACCTCACCTTCTGTCTGAGCACCCTCCAAAAAATGGCATTGACATCGACTTCTCCAGTTGCCATTAAACCACTCCCCCAACCAATCTTCTTCCCATCTGGGCATCCTCTAACTGGAAGGCACCTCTCCGGTTTCCATTAAACCTCCCTCCACGCCTTCTTCACCGCCACCTTTCCCTTTTCCCTCTGTTCCCTTTCACAGAGCCAAAATCAATTCACACCTGTCCGCTTATCATATCCAATTCACACCTTTTGTCTGCTGGTCTGGACTCTGCCCCCGTCCAGTTTTCCCCCTTTCTCTTTCATTGAGAGATTTTGTTGAGATACCTTCCTGCTTTTTGCTTATACCTTGAAGAAGGGCTCAAGGCAGTGCTGGATTAAGGTATTGTGAGGCCTGTAGCAAATATTTAAAAGGGGCCCTAAATTATGCCGGCTGGTGAAGGGGAAGCACCTAACCTGAAATTACTTCCCTTCCCCTCCCCTCGACGGGGGTTGTGGCCTCTCCCTGTTAAAATAAAGCATTCGGCGGTGGCTGGCAGCATGCAGGATCAATGCCCGTCTTGATTACCCATAAACCCCCGTGCAGCTTGAACTGCTCTGCATTTTCCTGGTGCTAACGCTGGCAGAGCGGTTCCAGCTACGCGGGGGATTATGGGTACCCAAGACAGCCATTGCTCCCACAATGAGCCGTTGCCGCAAGTTGCCGGGGATAGTCTGGGTTAATAGCCCCGATTAAATTTAAGGCCAATTATCACCTTTGATCCGGGTCATTAACACAGATTTCAGTGGAATCTGAGAGCCGTTGCACAAAGTGAAACGGAAATGTTTCTCATAATTCATAGTACGTAAACACGGGGCCCTTGAAATTACAGGGCCCATAGCATTTGCTACTCTCACTACCACATTAATCCGGTCCTGGCTCAAGCCCAATATATCTTTACCTCCTGTGGACGCTGCGAGATCGGCTGAGTTCCTCCAGCATTTACTGTGCTTGTGTGTGTGTTTTGTACCCTTGGCCCACGGACCCCTGCCTGGATTCGATCAGAGCTCTGTCACCCAACACAGAAGCAATTGCCTGAATGGTCTCTGCCCATTCTCAGGGAGTACAACCTCTCCGCAGACCTCTCCGCTGGAACCGTGACAGAAACAACTTTGTGTGAGATTGATGCTTTTCATAGGCGCAGTTTCCTTGGCCCAAATTTGAGTCAGTCTTGCCAATAATTAAGTGGGTTTGCACAGGCTTTCACATGTATAAGCCAGCAATAAAATCGAAAGTGTTTTTGAAGATGCAGATTTATTACTGCAGGCAAAACAAATTAACCTGAACAACCATGAGATCCGTTCGATTAATTCTGTCAATGTTTCCCTGGATGAAAAGCTCAGGTCGGAATGAAAACATTTGGTACATTCAGTAGGACAGGGCAGCATCTGGAGAGAGAGAATCATATTTCAGCTCAGATGCAAAGTTTTGATCTGATGAACGTTGTTCACTTTTTCTGCTTTATTTCAAATGTCCTTAATCTGAGGTGATTATTTAATTTTCTTTTTTTTTAACGATTTCTCCAGGAAGTTTGAAAACAAACCAAACTGGAAATTTCTGCGCACCCTATACCCAAAGGGACATACAAATCACAACTTCAGTCAACACCCAGATCACATTCAGATCACAACTCCAGGTCACATCCAGATCATAAATCTAGGTCACAACCAGATCACAACTCCAGATCGTACCCAGATCACATCCAGATCACAACTCCAGGTCACACCCTGATCACAACTCCAGGTTACACCCAGATCACAACTCCAGATCATACCCAGATCACAACTCCAGGTCACACCCAGATCACAATTCCAGGCCACACCCAGATCACAACTACAGATCAAAACCAGATGGTTCAGGCCCGAAACAGCCTATGAACGCTGCAAGACTTGTGTTCTTCCAGCATTTCTGTGCACGTGTCCCCCCTGTTCCCGCACACTCCAGACGATGGTGTACTAGGTATTCCTTTGTTCTTTCAGGAGGATCAGCTGTGTTATTTCACACTTGCTTGCATTAAATTTCATCGATCAGCTTAATGCCATCCCTGGACGGTTCCAGTTCCAGTAAGCACGGACTGCATTTCTCTACAAGCAATGAAACACTTCCGAGATGAAAGCAATGAAGCGATCTGGAAATTGTGTGCCCTTCGGCAACAACAAATAACAATGAACCCATGAATGAGTGCCCAACTGTATTTAGCAAGACCACGGCAATAATTCTTTGCCCTTTGGTAAGGACCCATGGAAGAGGAAGGGGAAGCTCCATGGCTTAATATCTTACCAGAAAGGCCGTCTTCTTTGCCGTTGCTTTGTGAATTTGCACTCTGTGGCGGGACGAGAACCCATAACCATCAAATGAGTTCCAGAAATCAAACCTGCTAACCGTGTTGCAAAAGCAAGACCCCCTTATCTTTTGATCAAGGCTACAATGGGCAGAAAATTGCCAGGTGTTTCTGTTCATATTATGGAAGAAGAGACTTTGGCCCAAGTTCTTGGGAGTCACTATCTCAGCAGATCTCTCCTGGACCCAACACACTAAAGGCATCATGAAGAAAATACATCAGCGCTTCAACTTCTTCAGAAGTTTACTGAGGTTTGGTTACGACATTAAAAACCCTGGCAAATTTCTACAGACAAGAGGTGGAAAGAGTGCTGACCGGATGCATCATGGTCTGGTGATGGGAACACCAACACCCCTGAGTGGAAAGCCCTCCTGAGTGGAAAGATAGTGGGCACAGCCCAGGACATCACAGGTAAAACCCACCCCATCATGGAGAATACTGACAGAGAAATCACCACCCAGCATGTGCTCAGTGCCATCAGGAAAGAGATGCCACAAGACTCACACCACCAGGTTCAGGAGCTACCCCCCCCCCCTCCCCACCATCAGATTCCTCAATGACAAACTCAGTCAGGGACCCCTTTAAGGACTCTTGACGTATTGATTTTTTTTCTCTCTATATTGCACAGTCAGTTTGTTTACATTTCTTTATTTGTTTACATGTGTACGTTGTGTACAGTTTTTTTTCCACTGCCAATAAATGGTAATTCTGCCTCACCCACAGGAAAAAGAATCTCAGTGTTGTTCGTGATGTCATGCCTGTCAATAAATCTGAAATCTAAATCTGAACATCTACATAGGAAGAAAATGCTTCTGATAATGCTGCACTCAAAGTTTCTGCAGTTCTAGACCTACAGTTACCACAAGCTTGTCAACACATTTCATAAAAGCACAAATGTTCAAACAGACTGGTCACGGCTAAATACAAGCCACAGAATTGTTGGTATTGAAGCACTTGTAGGGACCAATCATCTGTGGTCGCATCATTTGCAAAACAACAACATGATTTTACATTCACAGACCCTCCTACTCAGTTAAACAGCGCAGTGGAGGAGAGGGTAAAGCACAGCTCCCTAGACCCTGCTCGGTCCCGAACTCCAGCACTGTCTGTGTAGTTTCTTGTAACTGGGTGGGTTTCCCCGAATGCTCTGGTTTCATTTTATAATTTAATTTTTTTTTTAATTAGACATTCAGGCCCTTTCGGCCCTCGAGCCCATGCTGCCCGATTACACCCAATTGACCTACAATCTCTGGTATGATTTGAATTGTGGGAGGAAACTGGAGCCCCTGGGGAAAACCCACACAGACATGGGGAGAACGTACAAACTCCTTATGGACAGCGCAGGATTTGAACCCCAGTCCCGATTGCTGGCTTCATAACAGCGCCGCGCTAATGGTGCCACATCCTTCATCCCAAAGACATGCAGGTTGGCTGCTGGAAATTTCCCCTCATTGGGTTGTTGAAGGGTGGCATCCAGAGGGAATGTGGAGCAGGGAGTGGGTGGTTGATGTCGAGTGGAAATCAGAATAGTCCAAAAGTTGACCCCCCCCCCCATGTGCTGTGCAACATCCTGACACTTGCAGTCATATCTTGTCCAATGAAGGCGGCAGACCACGTGCCTTTATCACCGCCTTCCTATCTGCATCACCACCTTCAGGGAAAAATGTACCTGTATCCCTCAATCTCTCTGTTCAATTACACTCCCCAAGATCCACCATTCACTTGTGTGTCATATATTTGTTTAATTTCCCAAAATTTATCACTTTGTACTTGTCTGATTTAAATTTCATCTGCAATTCCATTGCCCACTCTGTCATACAGTAACAGCACGGTAACAGGCCCTTTCAGCCAACAAGTCCTTGTCGCCTATTTGACCTACAACCCCTGGTACTTTTAGAAGGGTGGGAGGAAACTGGAGCCCCCAGAGGAAAACCCTCGCAGTCATGGGGAGAATGTAGAAACTCTGCACAGACAGCGCAGGATTCGAACCCCGATTCAGATCGCCGGCACTGTAACTGTGCCGCCCTCGCTAACCATGCCGCCTTCTTTAAAAAAAACCTTCTTTACTGCTCACTGGACCAGCAGCTTTAGTTACATCGTCAAAACCTGCTTATCAAGCCATTCTCATCCTAATTCATGTGACCAACAACAAAGGACCTGGCACTGATCCCTATGGCACACCACTGGTCACAGACCACTAACCCAAAGAACCACCATCTGACTCTCCAATGTATTCATCACCTGTCTGTCCTTGCATCCTGATTTGGTCATTTCAATTCCGATGATTCACTTCCTCTCTCTGTTCTATACATCAGTTGAATTGCATCACCACATCATTCAGAAGTCCTTTCTTCTTTCAAGGAATGTCGTTACCTGTAGGAACACATCTATTGTTCCTCCAAACTAAAGAATATTTGAATTTGTGCCATTGCTTCCGCAAGGTTTTAATTGCCAAAATTTCTACCTAATTGCTCACTTTCATCTAAACTTGGCTAATTTTCCCTGGACAAGTGTTTTAACTCAAAGTGTTGGCTTTGATTTACAGATTTTCAATTAAAATTCCTCAGTGATTTTCCTGTATGTAGATTAACTGCCTCAGGACCTTCGTGATGCCACCATCATCACCCTGTACAAAAAAAAAGGCGAGAAATCAGACTGCTCAAACTACAGGGGAATCACGCTGCTCTCCATTGCAGGCAAAATCTTCGCTAGGATTCTCCTAAATAGAATAATACCTAGTGTTGCCGAGAATATTCTCCCAGAATCACAGTGCGGCTTTCGCGCAAACAGAGGAACTACTGACATGGTCTTTGCCCTCAGACAGCTCCAAGAAAAGTGCAGAGAACAAAACAAAGGACTCTACATCACCTTTGTTGACCTCACCAAAGCCTTCGACACCGTGAGCAGGAAAGGGCTTTGGCAAATACTAGAGCGCATCGGATGCCCTCCAAAGTTCCTCAACATGATTATCCAACTGCACGAAAACCAACAAGGTCGGGTCAGATACAGCAATGAGCTCTCTGAACCCTTCTCCATTAACAATGGCGTGAAGCAAGGCTGTGTTCTCGCACCAACCCTCTTTTCAATCTTCTTCAGCATGATGCTGAACCAAGCCATGAAAGACCTCAACAATGAAGACGCTGTTTACATCCGGTACCGCACGGATGGCAGTCTCTTCAATCTGAGGCGCCTGCAAGCTCACACCAAGACACAAGAGAAACTTGTCCGTGAACTACTCTTTGCAGACGATGCCGCTTTAGTTGCCCATTCAGAGCCAGCTCTTCAGCGCTTGACGTCCTGTTTTGCGGAAACTGCCAAAATGTTTGTCCTGGAAGTCAGCCTGAAGAAAACTGAGGTCCTCCATCAGCCAGCTGCCCACCATGACTACCAGCCCCCTCACATCTCCATCGAGCACACAAAACTCAAAACGGTCAACCAGTTTACCTATCTTGGCTGCACCATTTCATCAGATGCAAGGATCGACAACGAGATAGACAACAGACTCGCCAAGGCAAATAGCGCCTTTAGAAGACTACACAAAAGAGTCTGGAAAAACAACCAACTGAAAAACCTCACAAAGATAAGCATATACAGAGCCGTTGTCATACCCACACTCCTGTTCGGCTCCGAATCATGGGTCCTCTACCGGCATCACCTACGGCTCCTAGAACGCTTCCACCAGTGTTGTCTCCGCTCCATCCTCAACATTCATTGGAGCGCTTTCATCCCGAACGTCGAAGTACTTGAGATAGCAGAGGTCGACAGCATCGAGTCCACGCTGCTGAAGATCCAGCTGC
Organism: Narcine bancroftii; assembly: GCF_036971445.1. NCBI lineage: Eukaryota > Metazoa > Chordata > Chondrichthyes > Torpediniformes > Narcinidae > Narcine > Narcine bancroftii. Next base: position 97,058,670 of record NC_091470.1, on the reverse strand, counting down.
GCTGGGTGGGTCACGTCTCCAGAATGGAGGACCATCGCCTTCCCAAGATCGTGTTATATGGTGAGCTCTCCACTGGCCACCGTGACAGAGGTGCACCAAAGAAAAGGTATAAGGACTGCCTAAAGAAATCACTTGGTGCCTGCCACATTGACCACCGCCAGTGGGCTGATATCGCCTCAAACCTTGCATCTTGGCGCCTCACAGTTTGGCGGGCAGCAACCTCCTTTGAAGAAGACCACAGAGCCCACCTCACTGACAAAAGGCAAAGGAGGAAAAACCCAACACCCAACCCCAACCAACCAATTTTCCCCTGCAACCGCTGCAACCGTGTCTGCCTGTCCCGCATCGGACTTGTCAGCCACAAACGAGCCTGCAGCTGATGTGGACATTTACCCCCTCCATAAATCTTCGTCCGCGAAGCCAAGCCAAAGAAAGAGATTAACCTCTTCTCCCTCGTAATTGCATGGCACCAGATCCTGAATTCCAATGGCCATTATTGACTCTAAATGAACTCCAGATTTTATTTAGAAGATGTAAAAACAGACCAAAGGAGGAACTCAGCCAGTCCTTCAGCGTCTAAAGGATTTGACAAAGGTAGATTGCCGATGTTTCGAGTCTGAGCCCTTCGTCAAGGAATAAGCAGAAGGTTATACCGGACTGTTGGTGACTACCTGCACCTGCCTGCATTCCTACCTGCCTACTGCAGGGGGCACCCCAGTGTACCTGTAGGGAGGTAACCTGGGATGTTGGCTCCACCTACTCCCTGCCAATCACCAGATCCATATAAAGGCTCTCGCCGGCCCTTGGGCAGGAGCAGAGCACATGGAGCCAGAAGGATACTGAATCTTGTGTGCCAGTTTAAAGCCTGTAGAACAGCCTTTATAGTTTGAGCTTGTTTGTTCACACTGCAGCACCTCACAGGCCCAAAATGTTGGCAATAAACCTTTGTCAAATCTTATGGATGCCGAAAGATCAGTCGAGTTCGTCCAGCATTTTGGGGCTTTTTTACTAAATTCACAGAGTCTGCAGACTTTTGTGTTTCACTCCAGAGTTACATAATTCTTCTTTTTTTCTGGATCTTTGGTGCCCATCTCTGTTACCTTGTCCAATCTACACAGGAAATGTTAACATAAAATAACATATAATATGCAGTTTGTGGGAAAGTGTTGGCTGAGACAGGAATCATACAATCCAGGGCTCAGAATGAGAGTGCAACTGGGCATGGTTTGCAATGGAAAGTATTTGGTCTGTATAATATTCATATAATAGTAGATACCATGTCGTGGCTATCACTCGAGGTAGAGGATGATGGCCCTCGTTCTGTTGATCCACCGAGCAAAGACGCCTGTCCATGTATTTGTTTAATGTGTACTTGAAGAAGCACATGATGCTTCACAATCAACCAATAGCAAGGAAACCACAACGACTGGAGCTGATGGATTTGTTACAGCCTTCGTCCGCCTTCACAGCCATTGAGTTTGAAGTAACTTCACCCGCCTGTTCCACCACTGAGGTCTTGGTTGGATTGTTCTTTTTCATCAGGGACCTCCCCCTCGACCTTACTGCCTTGGGTGGCCCCACCAGGAGCACAGTTCCAGACGGCATCACTCTCAGAATCACACAAGCTTCTCCCATGACAAAGGTGACAATCCATGGAGAAGAGATACCATGTAAAAGTCATCCCACCCTATTGTTTGGCCCCAGCCACCCAGCCATCCAAGCTCCCAGCCTCCCAGCCCGTCTCTCACCCAGACCCAGGACACCCACCCTCCAGAGTCCTGACACCTAAAATGGGGCCCAGGTTGCCTGTAAAGGTTCAAACCTCGTGTTTTTGTTTTTTGTTAATTTTGTGACTATCCCTTTAAGAAAGATCGTTGTTTGTAGTGTTACCATAGTTAATATCCATGCAGACTCAGAGCTTGTGTTCGTCTCTGGAGAACCATGGAGGTCAGCTCTCTAAATACTTTTCTTTGAATTCATTGTCTTATCATTTTATTAGTTTTAATCATTTCTTATGTCTTTAAATATAGCTGAATGCTTTATTTACTCAAGTTATGAAAATCAATGCGAAGTTATGCAAAATGTTTCTATCAATGATTTAAAGCTGCTTACAGCTAAAAATGCAAAGTTTAGTTTATTGGAGTGAAAAGATTGTAATTCGGAATATCGAAGCTTATGTTCCTTAGAAGATGACATGTTCTGGAATTGAAAATTACTACAACTTGGAAAGTGTCGTCTACACCGCCCGCCCACCAGAGCTCCCGATGCCTCGACCAGGGACTCTGGCCTAGGCCCCCGGCTGGCCACCCCTCCGAGCTCCCAACGCCCAGACAGCAGACTCTCACCTAGGCCCAGGCCGCCCGCCCACCAGAACTCCCGACACCTCAACTGGGGACTCTGGCCTAGGCCCCCGGCCACCCTCCCATCTGAGTTCGCAATGGCCTGGCTGCAGTATGTGAACTTTTTAATTATTGAAACTAATACAAATTAGCAGTTTAAAACAACATACCTGAATAATATAATTACATATATGTATATATAATTTTTTTTGTTCAAAATATACATGTGAAAATAAAAACGTGTATGTAATTTTTTTCATGTCTTGCGGCTCTCAAACATCTGAAGATTATTGTACGTGGCTCTTACTTTAAGCACGTTTAGCCACTCCTGTAATAAGAGAATCCATCTGAGGATGGGGTAACAGGATGAACTTCACAGTGACAAAAGAAATGATAATGTATAGAGTGCGTGTAACAGGATATTGTAACTGAATAAAATACTTAGTGTAACAAAATCATCTGTACAGTGACATTGTAACTGAATAATGTGTACGGTTCCAGGGAAACAGAACAGACAATTTTATGTAGCAATTTACCATTGAGATTTTTACTGTTAATTTAGTTCTGATCCCATCCAAATGAGAGCCATTCCAATGTAATTCTCATCTTCCTGCTAAGCTTCTCATGAGCTCACTAAATTAGGAGTTTTTAGACTACAGGCATGTCAACACGGGCTCTCTGAAAAGGAAAGTGTAGGAATTTTCAGTCAATTCCTGCACTGCGATTTATCCTGCCGCACCCCTACTACATTTTCGGGGGAAGCCTGCAGTCTGAATCACACCGCAAAGTTCACCTCAAGGATTCGATGTCTGATGACTCGGGCCACGTTGCTCCACGTAAAAGCACTGGGACTAATGCGCACAGGAACTTAAGAGGCACGGTGTAATCGACCATAAGATGAGTAATTACGTTAATTTATGTTACATTTTTCACAGATTTTTCCAACATTGCTGACTGAAAAACATTAATCACTCAGTGAAACTCGCAAGTCATCAGACCCTGCGATTGGAGTAAAAACGTACAGAAATGCTTGGGGAGCTCAGCCAGTCTTTCAGTGCAGTGCTTTTACCACCATCACTCAGCTAAGTTCCTGATCTGTTCCCCACCTCCCGTCATACAAAGGGAAGGAAGAAGTGAGCAAAACAATCAAGTGGGATCGAGGAATGTGTGTGTTTCCAAAACAAACATGGGGATTTCCAGGACTAAAGCAAATTAATGACAAGTTAACGAAACCCCTGGGGGCTGAGATGTGATGGTGATTACCATTGGGAATTAATTAAAACAGGTTCTAAGGTCTCGAGAAAAGATGAGGGGAAATGATGCAGGAATGATCCATGATGCTACTGCCTTCATGATTAAAGATTAAATAATTTCAATCACTTTTAAAAATGTAATGTTAATTAAATTACAAACAGCGCAGGATTCGAACACTGCTGGGGCTCTAACAGTGTGGCGCTAACCATGTTATCCATGGCTATTCTAATGACACAAGGAGAGAATAAATTGTTAGCAGGTGATGGAGAATTGGTGAGAATTTATAAATGGAATTAACAAATACTAAAGGTTTATAGATTGTCACTGGAGTATGAAAGATTCAGAGGAGTTAGGAACAGAGCAGTACATTAAAACTCCTGGTATCCGGCACCTATGGGGATTGGTAGATGCCGGATAAGTGTATTTGCTGGTTGCTTGAGATTGCGTGTTGCGCGGACGAGTGAACTAGCCACTTGCGGACGCAAATGTTAATCTTTCATATTTTTAACCTATTTATATTCTGCATTTTTTTGCTGGTTGCTTGAATTCTGGATAACAGGGATTTTACTGTATTGTCTGCACGGGGTGGTTTAGGTGGCCCATGCTGAGGGATTACTGATACAAGTAACATTCCAAACAAGGTAACGAGTTTTCCAACAAAGAGAAATTCTCAATATGATTTCCCACCGAAAAGCAGTCTGTGGGTGATCAGGAAGAGGCAGGAGAGACAGAGGTAGTGTGGCTGGGGATGGGGAGAGAGGCACATCCGAAGCAAATTTCATGAGTGTGTTCAAGGTGGGTTCTTGGAAAATGTTGCTTCAGAACCATCAAGAAGGAGACAATACAAGAGTTATTAAAGACTGGAACCAGTTGGCCAACTTATATACTGCTGGCACAGTCATGTAGAAGGGTCTCCAGTTGTTAGGAGTTTGAGGAGGTTCGTTACGTCACCAAAGACTCCTGCACATTTCTACAGGTGGACCGTGGAGAGCATTCTGACTGGCTACGTCTCTGACTGGTACAGAGGTGCCAATGCACAGGACAGAAAAAGGGTACAGAGAGTTGTGAATCCAGCCAGTGCCATCACGGGCATCAGTCTTCACTCTATCTAGGATATCGACAAGAGGTGGTGTCTTAAGAAAGCAGCCTCTATCCTCAATGACCCCCACCACCCAGGCCACGCCCTCTTCTCACTGCCACCACCAGGAAGGAGGTACAGGAGCCTGAAGACACCCACTCAATGTTACAAAAACAGTTTCTTCCCCTCCACCAACAGATTTCTGAACAGACAACAACCCACAGACACAACCTCACTTTTTATTTCTCCTTTTTGCAATAATTATCTATTTATTACATCTTGTATTTATGGAAATGTAATTTAGAGCAATTTTGCACCTGAAATGCACAAAACAAATTGAGTGACATAAGAATAAATATGATTCTAATTAGAATGTGGTTGGTTTCAATTAGTGCATGAAATCCATGCAGAGTCTACCCAAGGGTAACTGTAACAAAATGAGAAGGAGACTCTCTGAACGAAACTAGGTGTATTCGTTAACAAGTCAGATGGAAGGTCTGGTGGTAACATTCAGGGAGAAATCAATATACAGTTTACAGTTTACCACAGAAAAGAGTCATAGATGATGAAAAGGTCAGGTTTAACATTAAAGTAAAAGTGAGAGCACACACGCAACATAATCTCATCTTTGTAACAGAGAGACGCACAAAGAACAACAGCAGACAAAGGTCGGTAAATTAGTTCAAGAAAATAAACTTGTATTGGCTATCAAAACTTATACTGGGGGAGAAAAGAAAGGCTGTTAAACATTCAAGCTCGATAGATTAAGGTGCAAAAAAAAAAAGACCTTCTTAAATGCCACCAATGTGGTCTATGTGGATTTTAGTTAGGGATTTAACAAGGTCCCCCAATGAAAGACTCATTTAGACAGTCATGAGGCCTGGGATCCCTGGAACCTTGGCTGTGTGGATTACAAATTGGCTTGCCTGCAGAAAGCAGTGAGTAGTAGTGGAGTTGCACAGGGATCTGCACAGGGACCTGGGTGAAGAAGTTAAGGAATGATCAGTAAGTTGGCGGATGATATGAAGGTTGGAGGAGTCATGGATGGTGCTGAAGTTGTCGTAGGTTACAAAAGACAAGACAGTTTGCAGAGTTGGGTGGAAAAGTGGCAGATGGAGTTCAACTGAGGTCAAATCAGAAGGCTGACTACGTGGTTAATGGTTGGATACTTAACAGAGTGGAGGAACAGAGGGACCTTGGGGTCCAAATCTATGCATCTCTCAAGGTTGTCGCATAGGATAGTTAAGAAGGCCTATGGGGTGCTGGGCTTCATTAATAGGGGGATACAATTCAAGACTAGAGAGGTCATGTTGCAACTCTACAAATCTCTGGTGAGACCATTCAGTTCTGGTCACCTCTAGATGTGGAACCTATGGAGAGGATGCAGAGGAGACTAACCAGGATTCTACCTGAATTGGAAAATATCTCTTATGAAGCAAGGTTAGTAGAGCTGGGGCATTTTTCTTTGGAGTGAAGAAGGATGAGAGGAGACAAGAGGTTGACAAGGTTCTGAGAGGCAGAGATAAGGTGGACATCCAGCGCCTTTTTCCCAGGGCGGGAGTAGCAAACACCAGAGGACGTCTGTACAAAGAGAGGAAAGTTTTGGGGTGACATCAAGGGTAAGATTTTTACATGGAGAGTTGTGGGGGAGACTGAAACATTAGGGGCACTTAAAAGACTCTGAGACGCACATGGATGAAAGAAGAATAGAGGGTCATGAGATAGGGAGGGTTTCGTTATTTTGGTGGAATATATAGAATATAGAGAATCGAGGGCTTGTACTGTGCTGTAGTGTCCTATTTTCAATGTTTTAATTCAATTTCAAATATTACCTTGCCAATATTAGGGAACAGAAGAAGTTCAGGAATAATCAGGTAACACTGAGTCTGGAAGGAGGGACTTAAATCACCTCTACCAGGAAGTTCTCAGCAAATTCGTGGGCCAGAAGCTGAGAGGTCCCTTGGAGCGGATGATCCTGGGATCTGTTACGGAGATGGCCACAGTCACCAGATGTGTGATTTTCTGGATTTTGGACAATTTGCAGAAGTTTGTAAAACCACAAATATAAACTACTAGTCAAGAGAGGCGGACGATAGAAATCAGGAGAACACACCTTGTTCAGCACTAACCTGAGGTGCTCTCTCTTTATAGCTCTCTCAAACCTATCCTGGACCCAAAATACTTCTTCATTAGTCAGGAAGGCACAGCAGGGCCTCGACCAGTGGTTCTCAATCCCTGACAACTCCCTAAATTTTCCACAGAAAGATGTAATAGCGTTTCCATCCTCATTAGTCAGATGTCTAATCTTGTTGCACTGGGAGTCTGACAGGTGCCCTTCCATAACACAAAGGATTAAGGGCATTGGTTTCTTTATTAAACTGGAGAAAATCAAATATACATTGAGAGCAATGGTTTACAAACTTTTTCTTTCCTCTCACAGACCACTTTCAGTAATCCCTATGCTCTGTGATTAGTAAGGGATTGCTGAAGGTGGTCTGTGAGTGGGAAGGTTGAGAATCACTGCTCTAGACCCAACTGTTACTGAAATATTTTGCTTGAGAAAAATTGTCATTGGCCCATTTCCTTTGGAGTTATGAAACAGTGCACAGACCGAGTCAATGAGGGATGATTAAAACAAAGATTTTCAAACTTTTTTCCTTTTGCTCCAGATTCTAGCATCTGCAGTATTGCAGTTGAATAGGATTGTTTTGTTAAGCTGTGCATAACATCTAACTGGTCTGCTAAGAAACAGCAACATTAAATAACAAAACCTAAACGTGACATGTACCAATATAGTCTAACTTTAAGTATTGTTTTAAGTGCTATCCAGTTAAGTACGCTTATTCAGCAGATAGCTCAATAATAAAAAAAGACAAATAAATAAGAGTCAAAAATGAAAGTCTGCAGACACAGTGATTGAAACAAAACATGACACTGGAAAAACTCAGCAGGTCAAACAGTGCACTTTATGTAGCAAAGATAAAGATGCAGAACCAATATATAGAAGTTGGGCCCTTCATCAAGATGTTATATAACCAATGTTTTGGGCTTGAACCCTTCATCAATACACAAACACAAGAGTTAGTGAGTTTCTGATGGGCTTTCTCCTGCTGTTTACACAGGGTCTCCATGAGCTTTCAACACCTGCTCAAAGTTCTCAGTTCAATCCCGAATGCTCCTTCTCCACTGCAGGCCAGAGGACCCTGGGAGTCCGTGGCAATGTTGCATTCCTCAGAGGTTTAGAGCATGCCTTGAATTTTGTCCTCGGTCCTGGCAAGTTCTTCCCACGGCAGAGTTCGGAATGCAGGTTTGGGGGGCTGATTATACTACTGAAGTGGTATGGTGAGAGAGTAACAGCCTGAGTCTCAATGTGGATGAGGTGAAGGAGATGATGGTGGACTTCAGGAGGGCCAGGAACAACCACCCTCCGCTACATATCAATTATTCTGCAGTGAAGAGAGTGGAGAGCAACAAGTTCCTTGGAGTTCACTTAATTAGTGGTCACACGTCTCCTCGCTTGTTGGGAAGGTATAACAGCGACTGCACTTCCTGAGAAAACTGAAGAGGGCAAGGCCACCAGCCACCACCATGTCAACTTCTACAGGAGCTCTATTGAGAGGGTCTTGACCAGTTGCATCACCGTGCCACAGTTGCTGCCACTGAAGAGGTCAATCCACAGGACCATAAGAGTGGGAGAGTTGATCACTGCAGTCTTCCCTCCCTCCTCACCACCAATGGAATCATTGTCTTCCCTGTTGGGGAAGAGATCCAGGGGTATCAGAGCCAGCACCACCAGGCTGAGGAACAGCTTCTTCCCATGGGCAGTGAGGATGCTGAACGACCAAAGGAACTGCTCACACTCACCATCCCAGACGCTCATATTCACGAAACAATATTTATTTATTTGAATAGATTGTCTTTGTGCGTATTGTTTGTCTCTGCGTTATATCTGGTTGTGTGTCTGCGTGTTTTGCACCGAGGACCGGAGAAACACTGTTTCATCAGGTTGGACTTGTATAATCAGGTGACAATAAACTTGAGTTGACTTGAAGCTACCAGGCCAACATCGCCAAGTCAGTTCCCCCCCCCCCCCCCCCCTTGTCCTTCCCCAGGGGCTGACCTGCGTGCCCCGGACTCCCCACCCCACCCCACCCCTTGCCCACCCTCGCAGCCCTGCGCTGGGAATGATCCGTCCCAAATTGCAGGCGAGGGTTTGGGCGTCTCGCCACCCCAGAGATGGATGATCAGACGTGACGGAAACTCCGCTCCAACTTCAGATGAGCAGCGGACGGATGAACAGAACGGATTTCCGACCATCCTCAATCAGCTTCATGCTCTGTTCTCTGGGTTCGCTCACCTGCCGGTGAATTAATGACCGGATCAGAGTTTGATCTGCAGCTTGAAACCTGTTCAAAGACAACCCGCCCACCACTTAAAACAAAGGAAAACAAAGCGAGGAAGGAGGGTGGCGGGAGAGGGAAAGTGCGGGCTCCGCGCAAACACTTGTCTTCCATACAACTGTACCTGCCGCTGTTATCCTGCAACGTCAGGCAGGGCGGGGAGGGGCTGCTCTATAAAACAGGGCCACGTATTGGAGACTTCAACAAATAGGTCTCTCACATTGAGGGGAGAGAGAGAGGAAGAGAAAGGGGAAGGGAGAGAAAGGGGAAGGGAGAGAAAGGGGAAGGGAGAGAAAGGGGAAGGGAGAGAAAGGGGAAGGGAGAGAAAGGGGAAGGGAGAGAAAGGGGAAGGGAGAGAAAGGGGAAGGGAGAGAAAGGGGAAGGGAGAGAAAGGGGAAGGGAGAGAAAGGGGAAGGGAGAGAAAGGGGAAGGGAGAGAAAGGGGAAGGGAGAGAAAGGGGAAGGGAGAGAAAGGGGAAGGGAGAGAAAGGGGAAGGGAGAGAAAGGGGAAGGGAGAGAAAGGGGAAGGGAGAGAAAGGGGAAGGGAGAGAAAGGGGAAGGGAGAGAAAGGGGAAGGGAGAGAAAGGGGAAGGGAGAGAAAGGGGAAGGGAGAGAAAGAGAGAGAGAAGGGGGAATAAAGGGGGAGAGAGGGGGGGAATAAAGGGGGAGAGAGGGGGGGAGAAAGAGGGGAGGGAGAGAAAAAGGGAAAGAGGGAAAGAGAGAGAGAGAGAGAGAAGGGGAAGAGGCAAATTGGGGGGGAGAGAAAAGGGGGGAGAGAAAAGGGGGAGGGGAAGAGAAAAAAGAGGGGGAAGAAAGAGAGAGAGAGAGCCCAGAGACGTTTCCAGCCGCCTTGCTGTCTGTCCACACCGACCCGACCATGAGTTGTGTCCTGCCGCTGCTCCTGTTCTGCTTTTACTCCCGCACCAGTGCGTTGGTCCTGGACTCAAACACCATCAAGAGTTCGGCCGAAATTGGGCTCGGCCCCGCGCATCAGGTGAGTGTGGGCTTCGCCATCGACCGTTGCCCCTGGATCCAGATGAAGCAAGTTGCGGGGAGAGGGTTCGGGCTCTCGGTGACAGTGAGGGGGGAGGGGCGCATCCACCCATCCATCCATCCACCCACCCATCCATCCATCCACCCATCCATCCGCGCTGGGAAACCGGGCTGACACTGTGGGCAGCGGCCAGCAGCCCAGCCTCTCGCTTCCAGGGTGTGAGCCAGGTCGGCAGCAGAGTTTTCGCCTGGACACTTGCCCTGCTATGGTCGTCTAGACAAACTAGACACCGACTCAACCAGTACAGGTGCGCATCAGGTGGCGGGCACCGACAAGATGGGCCGAAGGACTGTATAGCCCATCACTGAGCGAAAGTGCTGGAATACTCAGTTCATAATAAGGACGCTTTAAATAGATTGGTCAGTGGTTTTCAAACTTGTTCTTTCCACTTATGCTCTGTGATTAGTAAGGGATTGCTTAAGGTGGGATGTGAGTGAGAAGGGAAGGTTGAGAATCACTTCTCTAGACCCAATTGTTACTGAAATATTTTGCTTGAGAAAAATTGGCATTGGCCCATCACCTTTGGAGGAGTCAATGAGGTATGATTAAAACAGTGGTTTTCAAACTTTTTCTTTCCACTCACATCCCACCTTAAGCAATCCCTTACTAATCACAGAGCACCGATGGCACAGGGATTACTTAAAGTGGGATGTGAGAGGCAAGAAAAAGGTTGAGAACCACTGTTAGGCCATTGAAAAGAGGGGGGGAAAGGGTCCTGACAAGGGCTTGCTCTTCCCAATTCAATCTGCATCAACATACCCCTAATGATGACCCAAACCAATATCACTGGACAACAATTTCCCCCCCTCCCAAAAGGTTTGCTTCTTGAAAACAAAATGGGGGATTCTGATAGACAACTTCAAGCTGAACACAAAGATAATTTCAGATTTGCTGCATCATGTAGGAAGTTGGAGAAACATTAACTGAACTTTTAGTGAATTTAGCGTGTTTAATCGCGTAACAGTGCTGACATATTTTGTTCATTCAACTGACCTAAAAGTGTTTTGCCGCTGATTTTTGTTTGCTCTCGGTATCTGGCGCCTCTCGTGTCAGTGTCCAACAACATTCGGCCGGCATTGATGGATTCCAGTTGCCCTGATACCGCTTATCCCTGGTCCGACTGTCTTGGTGAAACCTTTCCCCATGTTCATCACTGACTGCACCAAGATCAGCAGGGAAGGAGTCCAAGTGTGAATGACATGTGGCGCTTCTTGGTTTTGAAAGCTTGAAGTGGACTTAAAATGTGACAGGAAATTACAAAATAGGTTATATTCTTAAAAAAAAAGGAACATGATATGAAAATTCTAAGGTGATTTTTGTGATCAGCAGCCCAAAATATTCCAGTGTTCAGGAACCAAAATCTTCATTGTCCAGGTATATTAGTTCTAACCACAAACCATTCTCCATCCCAAAAGAGAAGGGTTGTCTGTTCAGAAACAGTTGTTACAGCAGGAGGATCAAGACTTCAATCAAAAACCAGTTCTGGTTCACTACGAGGGAAAGTGAGAGATGGGGGTGGATGTGGGGCGGTGGGGGGTGGGGGGGGGGGATATGGAAAGGTTGTGCCTTTGACTGTCTTTGTTTGATTTTTCAGGAGCCCCAGTGCTTGGCTGACACTGACTGTGGCCCTGGGAAATTCTGCTTTGCTTCTCGGCGTGAGGAACCCATCTGTACTCCTTGTCGAGGGACAAGGAAGCGGTGCCACCGGGATGCGATGTGCTGCAGGGGAAGCCACTGTCTCAATGGTAAGAACCCAGCGACTGCAACAACTGGGCGGTGTTGTTCGGTCTGTTAAAGTCATGAACATGCCACAAAATGTGTTGTTTTGTAGCAGCATCACAGGGCAAACATTTCTATAAACTGCATTTCAAAATAAATAAATTAGTGCAAGAAAAAGACAAAGCCAGGCAGGGTCTGAGGTCCACTGATTATTCAGGAATCTGATGGCAGCAGGGAAGAAGCCATCCTTGTGTTGATGAGTGCTCATTCTTAAGCTCCTGTACCTTTTCCCTGATGGTAGCAGAGTGAAGAGGGAGTGGACTGGGTGGTGGGGGTCCTTGAGGATAGAGGCTGCTTTCTTAACACACAAGCTCTTGTAGACGTTAAGTCTGGTGCCTGTGATGTTGCAGGCCGAGCTAACAACTCTCTGGAGTTCTTTTCCTGTCCTGTGCATTGGCACCTCCATACCAGACAGGGATGGAACCAGCCAGAATTGTCTGCACGGTACATTTGTAGAAGTTTTCAAGACAGACCAAATCTCCTCAAAAACTCCTCACAAAGTATAGCCACTGGCGAGCCTTCTTTGTGATTGCATCCACGTGGAGGCTCTAGGACAGATCTTTGGAGGTGTTTGCATCCAGGACACACCAGTCCCTGATAAATCCCTACGCTTTTGTGGGCGCTGGGAAGCCTAGCCTTTTAATTGAGCCCGTGGAAAATGTGGAAGATAGCACCTCCTCAACATAAATGATGCATGCAAACCCAGAAAACATTCCGCAGCCCAGGCACATCTGTGGAGAGAGTCAATTAACACTGTGGGTAACAACTGGCAGGTTTTCCCGTTTCTGCAGGCTGACACCTGTGAGCTTCTGTACATCTTTTCGATACAAAAATTGTAGCACTGGCTAGGAATGCACTCTGGGTCAGCCAAAGGTGCTATAAAAATGCAGAGCTTCCTCACTGAGGCCATTAGTGATTTGTTTGGATTGGAAGGTGTGATGCACTGTAGTAACAGTAAACAAACACAAGATTCAAAGACTGAACAGGCTTCATTCTACTTAAAGTCTCTGCTGTAGTTAGCTGTAACTACGTGTGACTGACCTTGAGGGGGCGGATGTGGCTTATAGTCTGGTGGAGCTTGGTCCATTCAGGTTGACAGCCGGCCAGGTGGGGTCTGTCCTCTGGTGATCTTCCTGAAGGTACACAGGCCGCCCCCTGCAGTAGGCTAGTGGTGTATCACCCCACAGGTACACAGGCCGCCCCCTGCAGTAGGCTAGTGGTGTATCACCCAACAGGTACACAGGCCGCCCCCTGCAGTAGGCTAGTGGTGTATCACCCCACAGGTACACAGGTTGCCCCCTGCAGTAGGCTAGTGGTGTATCACCCCACAGGTACACAGGCCGCCCCCTGCAGTAGGCTAGTGGTGTATCACCCCACAGGTACACAGGCCGCCCCCTGCAGTAGGCTAGTGGTGTATCACCCCACAGGTACACAGGCCGCCCCCTGCAGTAGGCTCTTGGTTTATCACCACAGAAGGCACATTAGAATGGACCAGGCCTCACTCCTGACTTTTCTGCTGGCACATTTAGAGGGATAGGGGGGGATTGAGATTGGGCGGGTCATGAAAACCATCTAGGTCAGCCTGTGTTGACAACCACCTCCAAGTGTGAGTGAGTGTGTCCATGTGGTAGAACCTCATCTCCAGTTGCCTTGGATCCCTTGCTCGGCCAGGTCCAATCTGCCACTTTAGTGCAGAGTCAGTTGCTCAGTGCTTTGAATCACACATGGTCAGATACCACTCTCAATATGAAGCTTGGGACGTGGGGAATCAGGGCCCTCTTGGACAACATTGGCAGGGGAGAATCGGGGGGTCAGGATGATCAATCACCCAGGACGAGCCCATCCCACTGCACTGCGGGTATGCTGACACATGCGATGTTCCCAAATCCGGGACATCTGACTGCAAAATCTGTGGTAGTAGATGACTGCGTTCGTGCTTTACGTTAGCGCAATGCTGTTACAGCACCACCAAATGGGACTGGGGTTCAAATCCTGTACTGTCGGTAAGGAGTTTGTACATTCTCCCTGTGTCTGCGTGTGTTTTCCCCATGTCTCCGGTTTCCTCCCTCCATTCAAACCATACCTTGGCTGTAGTCAACTGGGCAGTTCGGGCTCAGGACCTGTTACCGTGGTGTATAAAAATGTTTTAAATGATTTGAACACCAATTTAAAGTGAATAAGAGGACAGGAAATGTTCATCCTTATCAGCTCAGGGAACTGACAAATCGAATACACCTTCTTCTGAGTGGAATAAGACACCCTTCATAGTATTGGTTTTGGCATTGGATTGAGCTGGTCTAGCATCTCAGCAGAACCAATATTTGTCCGACTGTAACCCAAACCCTCTATACCAGGCAATATTCTGATATGGTACGTTCTTTGTATCCGAAAAGCTTGGAACTGGAGGTTTTTTTGGTTAACTGGATTTTGCAGGTAACCGAATAATGGCTTTAAGCAGCCCAGATGCATCAGCAAAATGCTTATACTAGCAGTTAAAGCACAAAAAATAATGGCTGGCTTTTCAACGTTTCATTTTTACCTAAAACCTACATAAATGCTTCCTCCTTTTCACTGACATTGAGTGTTCTCTGCAGAACTTTTTTTTGCCATTGTACAATGCACAAGATCTCTGTTGGATTCAAAGCAGTGCTAACAGTGCGCGTCAAAGCCCCACATAAACATGTCAGGTGGAAAAAATATTTTCAACTTGTAGCGTCATGTTGCTGCCATTTTTTTTAAAAGTTTGAATAATTGAACTTTTTGGTTATGGGGAAAACGTACTGTACCACCAACAGTTTCCACAGACACTTTCCAAAATGCATCATTACCCAAACTACCCCGTCAGATGGCAGGTGTCCTGCCCACCTAATGAGATATGGAATGGAAGCAAGTCCCGAGTCTGCTTCTTGCGCCCTCCCGAGATCCTCAAAAGAAGAGCTCATCAGACAAAATACTTGGCCAATAATGAATGTCATTATTGTGCGATGACTGTCCCTTGTTCATCCAACAATAGACTAATTAGAGTCAATGGGAGATTATCATTTTAAACAGCCACCAAAGTCGTTGGAAGCACTTTGACAATATAGAATAGATTGGCCACAGGGAGTAACTAGAGTAGAGATCACTGAACCGTTGCAAGTGAGAAAGTAACTTTGATATAAAGAGAATGGTACTGCTGCAGGGGAGGCAGTTGTTCCAGCAAAGATCTCACGGCCACTATTGAATTGAAAACTGTTCGCGGGCAACACACATAATTCAATAGAGGAAAAATATCACAACACAAGACTGACAGTAACTCCCAGAGGAGCTCCAGAGTATTCATGTTCTATCTAACTTTGGAAAACGAGAAGCTAATTGAACCACGAAGAGACTGCCTTCTGGCCATATTGATCGTCAGTTCCACTGACCTCGGAAATAGTCAGATCATTGCATAGCACAACTTTGTGTCACAGTTTGATCAGAATTAATATTTCAGGCCAAGGATTTAATGAAACACAAATATTCTGATAATGCCTGACCAATACAATCGACTGCATCAACCATTTCAATTTCTTTGAAGCCAAAGGTTAGCGCAACACTGTTACAGACCCAACAATTGAGATTTGGGTTCAAATCCCGCGCTGACTGTAAGAAGGTTGAATGTTCTTGTGTCTGTGTCGGTTTTCCCTGGAGGGGGGGGTTTCCATTTTCCCACCGTTCGAGATGTACTGGGGTGGGGGGGTGGGGTGGTTGTAGGTTAATTGGGTGCAATTGCACAGATTCATGGGCCGAAAGGGCCTGTTTCCATGCTGTATATCTAACTTAAAAATATTTAAGCATTTGTGTAATGAAGGGAAACATTTCAGCCAAGTTGCACACTGGAAAAACACAAAGAAAATGGGTCTTAATGGATGCACCTGGGGTTGCTTAGGAAATTGGGGTGGAGATCACAGAATGTTTTCCCACAAGCTTTTAATTCTCCTTGGTACCAGAGAGCCACAGGATGCAAAGGTCACAGAAAGAACATTGTTCAGAAAGAGGAATAAGATCAGAAGGGACAATCAGTTTAACCTGCAAGGTGGGAAGATTCAAACACATATAGGGGGAGGGAATCAAAATAAAATGGGACAGTCTGTGGACACCGAGGTTGAAGTACAATGCTGGAGAAACTCAGCCGGTCCTTTATTTCGCAAAGGCAACCAATGTTTTGGGCTGGAGCCTTTCACCGTAGGCTCCACTCATAGTGACTCTGTAGGCGAGTCCACCGAGGCGTGGGTGGAGAGGATAAATCAAGTAGGTGCTTGGGGATGTATTTAAAATAATGTGCTTAAGTCAGTGGATATGCATCTCCCTGTGTCTACAGATGGAGGGAAGTTGGTTAAGCAATTAAAAATGGAATTGGACAGACACGTAAAGAATACATTGGAAAGGCCAAGAGGAGTGAGGCAGTGAATTGAGAAGTGGATTGATTTTCAAAGAGCCGGGACTGGCATCTGCTGGGCCATCATTCCTGCTCTTAATTGTTTTACTGATGTTAGCTGAGGGCTAAGTATTTGTAGGGACTCAGAGAGAGTATGAATGGGAGTCAGAGATATTTTTTAGGATAAAATGTGATGATCTGATGTCTCACCCAGGGGTAGCGTGTAAGGCCCTGAAATGTGAGCCTGGGTTACTGGAGTGTGACTTGAACCTTTAACTTTCTAATGCAGTGATGAGAGGGCTTTGGATGTACCCAATTAACATTATTGTAAAGAAGTTCTGAAGTGAACTAGGAAATGCTGGAGGTAAAGACATGTCACCGATGTTTTGGGCCTGAGACATGGGGTCCTGCGAGACCAGCTGAGTTCCTCCAGCATTTTTACTGCAATCACAGCGTCTGCAGACCTTCGCGTTTCATTCGCCTTTAAACTGGCGTTTGGACACAGCAGAGGATCAGAGTATTGAAAGACAAAAGTATCTCATTCAGGGCTGAGAGTTCTGAGAGCACAGGTGGGTGCTTTTAGGTTTGGAGATTGCTCTGCAGATTCAAGGAGTGCTTGGCAATTTCAGACCTGATCTTTGGCATTTGGAGTTATGCTCTCTGGGTGCTCATTGACAGAAGTGCATGCATTTACTCCCCCCACCAATTCGGTTCCACCCATTATAATTCAAGATTATATTAAAATCCCTCCATCACGGGATTTTAAAATAAACCTTTAGTGGTTCCCAACCTTTTACTTTCCACTCACAAACCACTTTAAGTATTCCCTATGCCATAAGTGTTCTGTGATTAGTAAGTGATTGTTTAAGGTGGTATGTGAGTAGGAAAGGAAGGCTGAGAATCACTGCTCTAGTCCCAATTATTATTGAAATATTTTGCTTGAGAAAAATTGGCATTGGCCCATTTCCTTTGGAGTTATGAAACTGTGCACATAACGAATCAATTTGGAATGATTAAAACAGTGGTTTTCAAACTTTGTCTTTCCACCCACATACCACCTTAAGCAATCCCTTATTAATCACAGAGCACCTAGGGCATGGGTAATACTTAAAGTGGTATGTGAGTGGAAAGTAAAAGGTTGGGAACCACCTAGCATGTCTGGAAATTCGATCCAGCCAAACGGGATGGTTGGACCCCGCGGTGGAGCACTGAGACTCTGCTCTCTGCCAGTCCACACCAGCGCCTGCACTGCCATTATTTTTAGATGAGAAACGCATTTTACCACCAATTGAAGAAACAACATCTTTCTGCATAAACAGTAAGAAACTTTCGTCCAATCCGCAGCTGAAACCATTCCATTCTAGGGCTATTCAGTTAGTCCGTGACTTTGTGTACACTCCAAGATAAAGCAGGGGTAAATGCAAAGGTGTGAGGTCTGAACAAACTCATCGTAGCTTGGGCCTTGGAATGAACTGGAAATGCCGCTGCTGGATCCTGGTTTTTGGATTAAGGAGCAGATGGATAAGACACAAGGATGGGATTACTCTGGTTGAAATTTCCTGGCACTTGTCCAGGTGTACGATTGGCCCCCACTGTGTACCATTAAGTATTGAAGTGTTTTCAAGGAAGGTGAAATTTGGAAGTAGGAAAGTACTAACACATCGGGTAGCTCAACTGGGGTTTCACTAGCCTTGTCACCAGAGAGAAAAGGTTTGTAAAAACCCTTAATCCAAAAATATCTGATTCACCGTATATACTCATGTAATTGTCAATACCATGTAATAGTCGACCCCAGGGATTGGGCTAGCAGAAACTGGAGAGTCAGTTGAAAGCTGGTATTCCACTTGCAGGTTGTTTCAGAATTTGTTGCCAATCTGTTGGTAAAATTTAGAAACAAGGTGTTGGAGAGATCAGCATCTAATAGCCTGAATATGCCTGAGATGGTCTGATTTCAGAAGCTAAGCAGGCTCAGGCCTGGTCAGTACTTGGAGAGGAGACCGCCGAAGAACACCAGGTACTGCAGGTTTCTGTGAAGGGCACTGGACAAAGTGGCGACTCTGTCTGCCATACGGTCGACAAAAGTTAAAGAATTTCATCCTGTATGTTACATTCTGAAATGTAATATTACATTCCAATAATGGAACCTTTACATTGTCAGCTCATGACTGAATGGCGAGGCAGACTCGATGGGCTGAATAGACTTTTTCTGCTCCTATGTTTTAAGCTTTAAAGGAGATGTGCTGGGCAATTGTTTTATTAAAACACACAGTAGTGAGTGCCTGGAATAGGGGAGCAGGAGAAGTGCGGAAACAGATATTTTCAAAGCAAAGGTGATATTTTAGAAGCTTTGAGACAAATTTAAATTCTTTTTTTATTTAAATTTTAAATTTAAATTTAGAAATGCAGCACAGTAACAGGCCATTTCGGCCCACGAGCCCACAAACTCCTTGGCCGCCCAATTACACCTAATGAACCTACAACCCCTGGTACATTTTGAAGGGTGGGAGGAAACCAGAGCCCACAGAGAAAACTCACGCAGACACAGGGAGAACATTCAAACTCCTTACAGGCAGTGCGGGATTTGAACCTGGGTCGCTGGTGCTGTAACAAGCAATGAACATTTCAGATTTTTTTCTCAGAGTACATCCATGACGTCACATATAATCCTAAAATTCTTTTCCCCACAGGCGCGCCAGAATTACCATTTATTGGAAGTGCAAAAAACTGTACTCAACTTTCACATGTAAACAAATTTTTAAAAAAATGCAAACCAACTGACTGCAATACAGAGAGAGAAAAAAATAACATGCAAAATAGTCCTTAAGTGAATCCCTGATTGAGTTTGTGTTGAGGAGTCTGACAGTGGAAGGGTAGCAGCTGTTCCTGAACCTGGGGGTGCAAGTCTTGTGGCACCGATACCTCTTTCCTGATGGCAGCAGCGAGAACAGAGTGTGTGCTTGGGTGGTGGGGATCCTTGATGATTGCTGCTGCTCTCCAACAGCAGAGTCTCCTGTAGATGTTCTCGATGGTGGGGTGGGTTTTTCCTCTGATGTCCTGGCCTATGTCCACTAGCTTTTGCAGGGTGTCCCACTCCAGGGTCCCCAGAGCAGACGGAGATGCAACACGGAAGGATATAGATCACATGCAGGCAGACAGGATTCGTTTAATTTGACATTGTTGTCAGCTCCATTGTGGGGGGCTTAATGGCCTGTCCCTGTGCTGTACTGTTCTGTCATTCTGCATTACATCTTGTTTAGATCATTGCTCACTTCTCCATCTCCACTGAATTCATGATTCCCTTAGGAGCTTTGCATTCAGAATCTTGCCATTTCAAAATCTGGATAAAATTATTTGACTTGCTTCAAAATTTGGATGGCAGGCAAGAGCACAGTTGAAAATACTAACTGTGAGACTTGTGATGAAATGCTCCTTATCAATATCAACTCCATTCTGCTGAAATTCTGAATGATCCTGGCCCCTATTCTACTGCAAGATCTGCTCCCTTTACATTCACACACCAGTCCCATTCTCACTGACCCTATCCTCTGTGTCACACAAGCACAAACTCCTTGGCCCTGCCTTCCGATCCATTCATGCTCTAACCCCTTCCAACCAGACACATCCTCTAACTTTGACCTTTTGTCCCACCGACTTCCCATCTCATCCCTTTACTCATTAAACCCACAACGTCAAGGATCCGCACCACCCAACTCTGGCTCTGTGCTCGCTGCTGCCATCAGGAAAGAGGTATCGGGGCCACAAGACTCACCCCACCAGGTTCAGGACCAGCTGCTGCCCCTCCACCATCAGACTCCTTAACGACAAACTCAATCAGGGACTCATTTAAGGACTCTCATTTTTGCATTTTACTGATTTTTTTCTCTCTCTCTGTATTGCACAGTCAGTTTGTTTTCATTTCATTTGCTTACATGTATACATTATGTGATTTTTTTTTTCATTATTCTCTCTGTATTACACAGTTTGTTTACATTTCATTATCCAGTTACATTTCTTTGTTTGCACTACCACTAAATGGTATTTCTCCCACAGGCAAAAGAATCTCAGGGTTGTACGTGATGCCACGTACGTACTCTGACAATAAGTCTGAAATCTAAATATAAAAGAGGCAGACAAAACCAAAGTTACTCCTGGTGATTATGAAGTAAATCCCACCCCATTCAGATTGTCTGTCATCTACATAAATGCCAGGAGCACTGAAGGGCTGAATACTCCCTATTCTGAAGAGGTACAGCAAGATAGCAGCAGGAACAGTGGGTGCCACGCCTTCAAAAAGCAAATCTGCAGATGCAGGAAACCTGAAATAAAAACAGAAAAATGCTGGATCCGCTCAGGAGGTTGGTTAGCGTCTGTGGAGAGAGAGAGAGAGGAGAGAGAGGAGAGAGAGGAGAGAGAGGAGAGAGAGGAGAGAGAGGAGAGAGAGGAGAGAGAGGAGAGAGAGGAGAGAGGAGAGAGAGGAGAGAGAGGAGAGAGAGGAGAGAGAGGAGAGAGAGGAGAGAGAGAGACAGAGAGAGTTCAATGGGACAAGGAACCATTTAGGCTTGGGAGGGGGAAGGGAGTGGGGGGGAATTGTTGGAAGAAGAAAGGTTTGAGGGTGTTGAGAGGCTGGATAATTTGAAATTCTCGAAACTATAATTTAGAGAAGGAGATTAGATCTTGTACAGACAGGAAGAATAGACCAAGTTATTAGGAACCTCAGAGGAACAAGAAGGGAAAATTTGGGTGAGCAACGACCATAATTATGACCCTTGCCATTAACGTGGGGTTGTGACTGAAGAGGACAGCTGCTTTCAGACATGTCGAGAAGTGGTTCTACAAAACATCATCACCATGTGAAAAAAAATCTGTCCTGATAGTTAAACACACACAAGATCTTCCTGTAAATGATTACAAGAAAACACTTCTAATTATTCAAAGCAAATGTTGTGCCAAACCTAGTTATGTACCTGAGGAAAAAAGCCCATCTCCTCTTGTGAAGTTGAGTTCCATATAAATTAAGAATCTTTAACTGTATTCACCTTCATTAGAAATCTACATGATACATGCCTTTAATCTTCAATCCCTCCACTCAATCTCAACTCCCCCCAAGGCAATGCTTTTAT
Organism: Narcine bancroftii; assembly: GCF_036971445.1. NCBI lineage: Eukaryota > Metazoa > Chordata > Chondrichthyes > Torpediniformes > Narcinidae > Narcine > Narcine bancroftii. The sequence continues at coordinate 97,037,248 of NC_091470.1, read as the reverse complement.
ACAGCTGCGTTCTGCGTAAATCTATATCCACTGCTGTTAACTGTCACATAATAAAAGTATGTTTTAAAAGCCTTCCCACCCAATTCACAATAATGAAGCGAAATTAGTTGAGAAGATTGTTCCCTGGAGAAAGTGAGAGACTTTCAGTGCTGGGAGGACCGATTTCTGACGGACGCATGTTTTGTTCTTCATTTTACAGATGTGTGCACGGTATCGGAAGGGCAGGCTGTGGAGAATCTGCCAAAGTCCGGGGAATCGCGCAACACAAAGGGTGGCAAGAAGGCCAAAAAACTCAACAGCCAGAAAACGAAGGAATCGCGGCAAAAGAAGCAATGGGAAAGGCTCAGCAGTCGACAGACAGGGAAAGGTAATGTTTGGGGCCGTCTCTTCCACCCGTTCTGTACGTACATTTACCTATCTTTGCTCCATTTCAACACTTGAATTATCCAGAGGGCATTCATAATCATATATTTGTGGAAAATATGGGACTTGACCCTAGATTAGTAGCATTGCTGTATACTCTAATCCCACTCAGGAGAAGCAGGTGACTTGATCATTGATTATGTGCCCTCCTCTTTATTTTATTTAAGAATTTTACAAAAAAAAACCATACAATATACTCATGTAAAACAGCCTCCTACTACCCACCACCCCCCCCCCCACCCCCCTTCAGAACTTCACAATGATACCGGGTTTTAACAGGTTGCTGTTTGGTTTGCCATCTTTTGACATCTTTTGTTATAAATAAAAACTTTTACTTAACATCCAAACCCATACACTCCAAATACAAACTCCACATTTTAACAAAAAAAGAATAATTATTCTGCAAATCATAAATGACCTTTTCCAAATGAATACATGATTGAATTTCATTATGCCATCTTTGTATACTCAGTTGAACATCATTTTTCCAAGTGACTGCTATACATTTTCTAGCTACTGCCAATCCTAAATGTATAAATGGAATTTGAGGTTTCTCCAATTGTAAACCTGTCATAATTGTATTCATTTATCCCAATAAACATGCCCATGGATCAACATATAGATCTATCTTGAATAAATCTCACAAAAATTTATTTTTTCCCAAAAGGGTGACTTTTGTACATTCCCATACTGAATGTAAAAAAGTATCTGTCTGTTCACCAGACCGAAAACACAAATCTGATACACGAAATCCATATTTTTTCAATTTTTCAGGGGTTAAATATAACTGATGAAAAAAATTATAATTAACCAAACTATATCGTACATTAATTAACTTCATAATGCTATCAACCCACATATCAGACCACTCCTCTACAGATATAGGAATAGATAGGCCCTTTTCCCATTTATCTTTCATTTTAAATATATCAACCTTCGTCATCTTTTCCTGTAATAACACATACATTTCTGAGACAAATCTCTTTTTTCCCTTACCAACAATTAGTTTCTCAAATTTTGTTTGTCCAGGTAATACTAACTTTCTAACAATTGATAATAAGCAAATAAAGTGTTTGGTAATATATTGAACTTCTCACTAAATCTATTAAAAAGAAAGAAATAAACCTACTTCAAAACGGTCCTCCACTAGAATCACGCCTTTTAATTCCCAATCTTTCAAATAAGGCTTATTCAAAGAAAATGGGATTATCTGATTCTGATATAACGGTGTCTTAGTTGAAATTTTACCTTTCGATCCTATAATTTGATTCCGTTATATGACCTCTTCTATTGTAAAACTAATTCAATGAACCCATTTTAAAACCATGATGAAACAAAGAACTAGTAACCACATGATAATATCACTAAGTGGATCCTTGATATTTACAGTAATAAAAGAAACTGGCGTAGTTCCTCAAATGAAGTATAATTTTGTCAAGAAAAATGCCACATTTACAAGATGGATATTGCCCAGTCGGACAGTTTTAAAGGCAATGAAGCCATTGCCTCGACATAGAGAGTTGCAAAAACAAATTCCCTGAAACAAGACCTGACAGACTCTAATAATACAATGAACAGGTCACTTGTTTTGGTAATGTTGGCCAGGTAAACAAAATAAATCCCCGATTTTCCAACAGTGCCAATCAACTTTGCATATTGACAGAATTTATATTTAGTTCAACGGTCATTAATATTTCATTCAAAAATGTAGAATCTCCATCAACGCAGCAACATATCATCTCAGTCTTAACTTGGATTATACATTTTAGGAGTTTGAAGACACTATTGATATTGACACCAAGACTACTTTTCAACCATCAAAATATGTCACTGCTCTGCCTGGGATAATCTGTAATTAAGCACATGAATTAGTTCTTCTCTCCATGAAATTTATTACATCAGTAGTTAAAGGTTTATAGTACTATTTAACGCATACTTTGGATTTAATTGTGTGGAGATTAGTGGTGCCAAGTATTTTATGGATCAGAAGGTGGTCTGCCAGATCAGGAATATGTTTCCATTATTCAAAATCATGGGAAGGATCAATTTTTGCCAGTGGTTCTCAACCGTTTTCTTTCCACTCACACACCATCTTAAGCAACCCCTTTGAAAATTTTATTTAATTTCACATATGCGCTTAAAAAAATGTACATAAATTTCTTGTTTGGAAAAAATGGAAAATTAATACATAGTGATTTTTTTAAATTCCCCCTCCATCCTACCCCCTCCCCTCAACAACCCTAGAAATGAAGGAAAAAAAATGAAAGAAAACATCTGGATAGTATTTACAAAAACATTAAAATTATCGAATAAAATCTAACCTACTGTAACTAGCTGCTACAAGCTGTGGCTCTGTGGAGCCTATAACACAAGAGAGGTTATAGCTGTATGCAGGTTAGCTCAGAAAGAATACGCTGTTCCCAGAAAGAATGACATGAACCCCAGTTGAGTGTAGTTAACACTGCCCTTTATTGGGTTCACAGCCCTGCTTTTATTCTCAGGCTGAGGGGCGTAGTCAAAGCCCTCTGGTGGTTTTGTGATCTGCTTTCTCTGATAGGCCAGTTAGTTTCCTTTAGTTGTGGCCAATTTGAGGACAGCGTTGGGGGCCTCGTGCAGCCTGCTGGATCGCCTCATTCATCCTTCATTTTATGAGGCCCCATGAGGGACCGCCAGAATATCTTCATTTTCTCGATTTTAGAAGTCAGAAGGTTCAGGTTGGGCGATTACAACTTAATTCCTACAATTTGTAAACATGATCCCCAAAATTTTTTTCCAAAAATTTCAAATTTGTTATGTGAATTATATGTAATCTTTTCTATCTTATCCAGCTCTCTATTTCAGTCTGGCCATTCCCCAATACACATCTGATTTCCAAGTTACCGCCACACATTTTCTAGCTACTGCTAGGATTATTTTAACAAATACTTTTTGATAATTATTCAATTTTAATTCTGTGTCAAAAATATTTCCAAGTTAAAAAAATTGGGATCTTGCGGAAACTTAACTTTTGTAACTCCTTCCAAAAATAAACCCAGTTCTGTCCAAAAGGATCTTAATTTTGAACATTCCCATGTAGTATGTAAAAAAAAATTTCCTATTTCTTTATGGCATTTAACTGAAAAATCACCTTAAGCAATCCCTTATTAATCAGGGAGCACTATTGGCACAGGGACTACTTAAAGTGGGATGTGAGTGGAAAGAAAAAGGTTGAGAACCACCGCTTAGAGAGCAGCATTTATGAGGGGGAGTGAAACACTGAAGTCTGCAGATGCAGTGATTGCAGTAAAAACACACCAATAACGCTGGAGGAACTTAGCCGGTCTTGAGGCGCCCATATGAGTATATTGCCAATGTTTCAGGCCTGAGCCCTTGGTCAAGAAATAAGCAGAATGAGTCAGAAGCAGGAAATCTCAGAATTCAGACAGTTCCCGCAAGGTAGGAGTTTATCATGTTTGTGCGAAAGGAAACAGAAAAAAGACAGAGGTGGGGGGGGGGGGGGGGTGGGGGGTGGTGTTTAACAAAGCCAAAGAAGTTGATATTAATGGCATCCGGTTGACAGGGCAACAGCAACTCAGTACAAGACAGACATATAGAAAATATAGTAGAATTACAAGCCGAAGCCTACAGACACTGTGATTGTAGTATAATTGCTGGAGGAATTCAGCCGGTCACACAGCGTCCACAGGAGGTAAAGATATATCACCGACGTTTTGGGCCTGAGTCCTTCTTCCACAGAGATGCCAGAGGAACTCAGCCAGTCTCGCAGCGTCCACAGGAGGTGAAGATATATTACTGACATTTCGGGCCTGAGTCCTTCTTCCACAGAGATGCTGGAAGAACTCAGCCGGACTCTCAGCGTCCACAGGAGGTGAAGATATATTACCGACGTTTCGGGTCCGAGCCCTTCTTCCACAGAAATGCTGGAGGAACTCATCTGGTCTCGCAGCGTCCACAGGAGGTGAAGATATATTACCGACATTTTGGGCCTGAGTCCTTCTTCCACAGAGATGCTGGAGGTACTCGGCCGGTCTCGCAGGGTCCACAGGAGGTGAAGATATATTACCAATGTTCCGGGCCTAAAGCAAAAGTAGAAGTATAAAGCAGGCAGGTGTCTGAATAAAGAGTGGGGAGAGAAAGGGGGAAGAACGGGAGAGGGAGGAGTCCAGACCTACAGACAAAAGATATTAATTGGATATGATAAGAGGAAAGATGATTTTGTTTCTGTGAAAGGAGACAGAGGGAAGAAAGAGAGATCGAACTAGAGAAAAGGAGATGGGGACAAAGATTGGCGGCGGTGGGGTTAATAGAAACTGGAGATGTCTATGTTAACGCCATCTGGTTGGTGCCCAGATGGAAGATGAGGTGTTGTTCCTCCAATTTGAGGGTGGTCTCAGTCTGGCAGTGCAATGAGACCATCGACAGATATGGGATGGGGAAATGAAATGGCTGGCCACTGGGAGATCGCAGGCACTTCGCCACGGGCAAAACAAAAGGAATGGAAACAGAATTGTGTTGCTATTCATTAAACTCAGCTCTAGAAATAAAAAAAAACCCTCAATGAAATTCTTGCAGCAACCAACTTTCTTCTTTGTTGGAGGAATAAGGAAGTTATTTTTTTGCTGAACAAACTGAAGGTTGAAAAGGTCATCAAAAATTCATTGTGTATCCTCAATGCAATAACAAGCAGGTCTCCAGAGCAGGGGCAGTTTGCCAATGCTGAGCCATTACATTTTGACAGGATTCCTCCAATACCAGCTTAACTGATGCACAGAATTGAAGAACTTGAGCTCAGCACAAAGATCATTTTAAAACACCTCCCCAGCAGGCTTCAGACAAATTTGGCCACAATCCCAGGGTGAATGTTAACTGTAGTTGTTTGAGAAGAATCCAATTTTTTTTAATGATAGCTCAACAACTATCACACTTTGAATATTCTTCATTAAGTGTTGAGGAATTCATTGCTGCAGGCAGCTCTAACTAGAATATAAAGTTGAAGATATTTTTAGAGCAATTTAACCGGACAGCGCCAGCAATCAGGACCAGAGTTCGAATCCCACGCTGTCTGTAAAGAGTTTGTACGTTCTCCCTGTGTCTGCGTGAGTTTACCCCGGGGGCTCCGTTTCCTCCCACCTTTCAAAATGTACTGGGAGTTGAAGGTCAATTGGGCGTAATTGGATAGTACGGGGCTCATGGGCTGAAAGGGCCTGTTACTGTGTTCTATATTAAAATGTACATTTTTAAAATGAAGAATTTAAAAATTACCTCATTGACATGAGGGCTAACACTGACCACATTAAGTTCTGCAATGAAACACACTTTCAACTTCATTAGTTGAATCTAACCAAGTAGTAGCTCGTAAAAATAGCAGCAATACATGTAAAATCAAATTTGAAAAACGGTCTGTCCAATTACACATACTAAAGCAAAATCTGTGTATGGCCATGTATCAATTGGCACAACACTTGGTACAATTCGTGCATGAATTACTCATTCCAATTTGTTTGACTCTGTGGCTTAATTACCCAACCCTAAATAGTTTAGTATCCTACAGGTTATATAGAACCATAGCTCTCCCATCCATGTACCTGTCCAAGTTCTTCTTAAAATTGAGCCCGCATTTACCTCTTCAGTTAGAAGCTCGTTGCACACTCCCATTTCCACATTCCTATTTGGAATCAGCTTTTTTAGTTTTCCCAATGGACGGCTTTTGGAATAAACTGTAATATTATCTCATTACCCTACATTATCTTCATTTAAATTATGCTAGGAAAAGTTTGTTTAATTTTTCCCTGTGGCCAACAACATTTGATTATTTTGACAAGGATTGCCCATCTAATTTAACGCGGTTTCAGCATTCCAAATAAGTACGGCTTAAGGTGAATAAAACAGACATCATTTGAAGAAACAGAAGTGGGAAGTGAGAACAACTTTCTTGCGGAACCCCATCCCTCCATTCCCTTATGGTCCAAAATCCCCTCACTGGTGTCCAGAGTATTCTCAGCCACAGAACCTCCAAAACCCTCCTGTAATCAAAGAAACTGCAGGCATGTTGAATATATTGGTTAAAACCAACCATCATTTCAGGAGGGTTTGCAGCTGATGGGAAAATCAGGTACGTAATAGAGTTCAGAAATCCCGATCAGAGAACGAGACGTAGTATGCCCACTTCAATTAGTTTGTGCATATGTAAATATTTGTATTGTAATGTGAGTGTATGTGTCTTTACGTCTTAATGAATGAGGGCATTTTTTAAATGGTCTCCAAAATCTGAAAAAATCCAAAACACTTCTGGTCCCATGCATTTCGGATAAAGGGTTCTAAACCTGTACCCCTATTTAAGAAAGACAGGAAAGAGGAAAAACAGTATAGGCTCAACAAATCTAACATCTGTCGTTAGGAAAATGCTGGAATCCATTATTAAGGCATGTTGCCATATATTATATATACACCATAAGCTATAGGAGCAGATTCAGCTCATCAAGTCTGCTCCGCCGTTCCATCGTGAGCTGATCCATTCTCCTACTCAGCCCCACTTCCCTGCTTCCTCCCCATGTTCTTTGATACCCTGACTATTCAAATACCTATCAATCTCTGGGTTAAATATGCCCAGCGGCCTGGCCTCCATGACTGCACATGGTAGCAAATTCTCAAGGTTCATGGTTCATGGCAGATTGTTTCGTGAAAGAAAAATGTTTGGGAAGTTTTCTGGAGTTCTTTGAGGGGAGGGGGGTGGACAACGGAGAAAAAACAGATGCTGTGTATTTGAATTTCTAAATGTCATTGGCACAGTGTCACTTACCCAACAAGATAAAGAGTGCATAGAGTTTGGAGTCATGTAGTAGGAGAAAGGCTAACAAACAAAAACATGGATGGGCCATTTTCAGATTGGCAGTTAGTAATTAATGGGGTGCCATAGGGACCAGTGACAGGGCTTCGATGATTTAACGACTTGGATGGAGGAGGGGGTTCTTTTCAAGAGTTTATGACTCTGGGATCCCTTCACCCAGAGCTGAGTCATAGAAAACACTAAACAAGAAGTGACTGATATTTGGTCTATAAGGGTGTTGGGGGGGAGGGGGGGATAGTGTTGGATTAGGCAGGATCCTGGCAAATTGTGGTGTGCGGATGGCCTGATTGGTGTAGTGGTTAGCACAGTGCCTTTACAGCACCAGCGACTGGGGTTTGAATCCCGCGTTGTCTGTAAGGAGTTTGTATGTTCTCCCCGTGTATGTGATAGTTTTCCCCAGGGGCTCCAGTTTTCTCCCTCCGTTCGAAACGTACTGGGGGTGTAGGTTGATTGGGTGTAAATTGGGCGACACGGACTCATGGGCCGAAATGGCTCATTACCATGCTGTAATTTAAACTTGGGGGGGAGGTGAACTAGCCTTCTCTTGTTGCTGGTCCTATTACTTGGGCAGCACCATGGCACATAGCAGTTAGCGCAACGATATTACCATGCCAGGTTCAAATCGGTGCTGTCTGCAAGGAGTTTGTATGCTCTCCCTGTATCTGCATGGGTTTTCCAACAGATATTCTGGTTTCCACCCACCCTTCAAAACATGCGGGGGTTGGAGGTCAATTGAGTGTAATTGGGTGGTATGGGTTCGTGGGCCGAAAGGGGTTGTTACTGTGTTGTATGTCCAAAAAATATCCAAAACTTATGCAAGTTTCCAAAGGAATTTTATTTTAGAGCAACTGCAAACATTTAAGGTTTTGAAAACTGAGTTTATGTCCTCTAATAAGGTCAAAGTTCAGCAAAATTACTTGAAGGTTTTGACAAAGAAAAGCTTGGGAGTTTCATAACTTGTAGGAAAATGATTAATTGAGAGAATGTTAGCTCAGTGGAAGACAGCAAGGTTGACAATAGTTGGAGATGCTGGGTGTTTTCAAGCTGCCTTGTAAAATGGGGTTAATTTGCTTGGTTATCGCCCCACTCATAAGACAGCTTGAAAGGATCCGACCCAGTCAGCGGGCTCCAAAATCAAACAGGTCCCTACCCTACCTCGGAGGTAATCAGGGAACCCAATTAAACTTTAGTTCTCGTCCACCGGCGGCTTGAAAACAAAAATGGCCGACCCGATTATTCCAGTGACGCCAGCGCTTGCGTGCGTGTGTCACTGGGTAGCATGTTGGTGCCAAGTTCAAATGTAGAGGAAGAACTCAGCAGTGCAGGTCAGGAAAGGGGATATTATAACGTGGTTTAAACGTGCTTCTCAAGGGGAATAAGGTTAAAATCTTTTACTTCATTTCATCTGGTGAGTGGGTGTTGCGTCACTCACCGCGTCATCACGGGGGTGGGATCCCCCTGCAGGTTAAAAGATGCTGGGAGCACCCTAGACCCATTAAACACACCTGGGTCCCAAGAGGATTACCCAGGTGCGCCAGTTTAAAATCTCCTGCTCAAAGGCCGAGTGAGATAGATCCCTCAGAGCGAGGTTCCTTGGTACAGTATTTGTAAATGATTTGGACTTCAAAGTAGGCTGAGATAGTTAGAGCAACACTATAACAATGCCGACGACTCAGGTTTAACCCAACGCTGTCTGCAAGGAGTTTGTATGTCTCCCTGTGTCTGTGTGGGTTTCTTCCCACCCTTCAAAAACATTCAGGAATTCTAAATTAATTCATGTGTTTGGAGGGCATAGGCTCGTAGGACGGAAGGGCCCGTCACCGTATTGCATGTCTAAATTTTAAAAATAACTATAAATGTAATGGCCCAGTTATTAAGTTCAGCCCTTTGGTCTCCAGTTTCTGTTAAAACCACACATCCCCAGCTCTGTCTCTCCCTCTCTCCCCTTTCCCCCCTGTCTCTTTTCACCAAGCCAAAAATCAATTCTCACTTTTCCCCTTATTATATCCAATTAAGTCCTTTTGGCTGTTGGTCTGGACTCTTTCCACCGCACCCCCCCCCCCCCCCACAAATTTCTGCCTTTCTCTCTCCATTCTTTATTCTGATGCCTTCCTGTTTTTTGCTTATACCTTGAAGAAGGACTCAGGCCTGGAACATCGGTAATACATCCTTTACCGCTGATGGATGCCAGGAGACCATCTGAGTTCCTCTGGCATTTCTGTGTGTTTTTACTACCATCGCAGCGCCTGCAGACTTTCTTGCTGCACTTTTTGAACAAAGAAATCGACAGGATGGTCAAATGTGCAAAAGGGTTGCAGTACAACTGAGGAGCATGTGGTGGTTGTGATAAACATGGACTTGGTGAGCTCCTTCTGCAAAATGTATCATTCTCTAAAACCTTTCCCCAAAAAAGTCAACCTCTGATTTTAGCAGTGGACCTGATGTCAGTGGTGGGGACCAAACACACTGGCTGTGAGCTTCCTGACGATTTATTGAACAAAATTTCTGTTAACTCAGTATTTGAGCAGACAACTTAAATTTAAAAAAAAAGGAATGAAAAATTCTGATCTAAAATGGATTTGGATAGCAGTGAAGGCAGCAAATTCAGCACAGGTTGACCACTACATTTTAATTCAGCTAATGGGTAAATATATTGTCAATCAGTCATTGAGGCTACAGCAGCCTGGATTGAACCCAAAACCATATCAAATTAATTGATTTTAGCCACATATCACTATAATTGGTCCTAAAAAAATGAAACTGCTGGTAGATCTCTGGTGATCAAGCAGCAATTGTGGAGGGAGAGGAGTAATTGACATTTTGGGTCAAGACCCTGCATCAGGATGTCCACAGATTCCTGCAGGGTTCTCAGGATATGTTCCAAGAACGAGCTGGCACTATATATAGAGTTACAGTACTTGTGACAAGGACAAATCTCTGCCTTCCATTAGCACCCTATGTGTGTGTCGAGTTTGCTTTCGAGAGCTTGAACAAGCAATGAAGCTTTCCGTGCAAGTCACAAGTCTTAGAACTGCACCCGAGAGCCACAGTGAGTGTGGACCTTTGCTGGGAATTGGCATAGCATGCTGCCAGCCTGCCTGAATCCCAGGTTGGATCCAATGGAAGCCGCTATCTCCCTCCCTCTTTGATCTTCCCAGCCTGGAGACGCCTCAGTGGCAGCAGGTCCTGGAAGATTTTAATGCACAGTCCGCATTGAAAGAGTATAGCTGAATACAGGCCTCAGTGTTCTGACTAGAGCAGCCTTATGGGTCAACAGTTAATAGTGTAACAGAGCCCACAACCCAGGTTTGAATCTGGTGCTGTCTTTAAGGAGTTTGTACGTTCTCTCCGTGGGGGTTTCCTCTGGGTGTTCCAGTTTTTCTCCCAGCCTCAAACACATGCAGGGGTTGTAATTTAATTGGGGTACTTGGGCAGCACAGGTTCGTGGGCTGGAAGGGCCTGTTACTGAGCTGTGTGTCTAAATTTAACAAATAAAACAGTTTAAGATGTTGTAATGAAGTGCATCAAATAACAAGCCAGTTTTCAATTCCCACCCCCCCCCCCCACCCCCCATAGTTCCACTTTCAAAGTTTCCATTAGTCCTCTGCTCTCTTTATAATCTTGGCCCCTGCCTCCACTAGTTTTTAAAAGATAGGTTAGTGTTTCAGTATTTTATTTGGTCAAAGAGTAAATGGATGGTTATTTACATGGCTTACACAAAGATTGAGCATTTGGAATAGGGAACTGGTTTTAGAAAGTCCACCTCTTAATTTCTATTTGTTTACCAATAAGATTTAAATGTTGTGTCAGTACCATTTAGTACAGTGACCAGTTAAGGTGGAAACCAATGCCATTATGAGTAGTGGAGAATGGAAAAGGCAATATAGATTCAGAGTTGACGTTCCAGACCTCTCATCTTCCCATCGTGCAATGAAAAATTGATGCACAGTTCACTGAAGGTACGCAACAGTTCGAGCATCATCAATGGGACAAAAAGAATGGTCAACATTTTGGACCAGAACCTTTCACTGTCAGTGAAGAGTTCTGACCTGAAACACTGACTGTTCTTTTCCACCCACTGATGCTGCTCCCAGCAACTGCAGTCTCCTGTGTGTCTCCCAATTACCTGAAGAGCCTTTTGCTTTGCTCTAAAAATCACTATTTGTTCACTTAGCTCATTTTAGTTCATTGAGGTTGTCATGAATAAGTGGGAACCCAGTCCCAGGGGAAGTAGTCCTCTGGTTGATGTGTGACTGTTAGATTTCCTCTCTTTCGTTCTGCTTTGTTGGAAATGGGATTTCCAGTTTCTCCAGAACAGTTTGAAATTTATTACAGCAGGAACCACTTTAACCCCATGTAAATGAAGTTTGGCACTGACATTGTCAGTTTCCCTTCCAAGTGAAAATAAAAATGTTGGAGATGCTGAGTAGGTTAGGGGAGAGAAACAGAGGTAATACTTCAGGTCAGACACGAAGCAGATTGCTCAATTGAAAGGGCTTTCATTAACAATGAAAATCTATCTCTCAAAATTATAGCAGAAATTGTAAAATATCACTGAAAATGTTGGCTTCAAAGTGTCATTTGGGAGAACTGAAAGACATTTTGTCTTGTGTACAGTTTAAATGCGATCAACAAAATATACTCAACACAGAGTTTTTTAGCCAAATTCAAACAATGTGTCAACCATCAGGTGTATCAAGCAATATTTTGCAAACACTGCCATTGATACACAATTCTATAACCAAATCTAAAAACTGGATTTAATGTGGATGTACAGGCTTTACAGTATGGGGAGGTTTGGGAAAATGTTCAGCATGTGCTGCAGGTCCATGTGATGAAACGGTCGTCATTTACCCAAGATTTCTGTTCGGGTGCCTGCCCCATTTTTCTCATACCTTTCTCATACCTCTCAAGCCTGAAATGTTTGTTATACATCTTTATCTTTCCTATATGAAGTACACTGTTTGACCTGCTGAGTTTCTCCAGCGTGTGTTTTTACCCAAGAGTTAAAGCTGTTTATATGCAGATATTAAAAGAAATGCTCATGTTCAAAAGTACTCTCTACCTTGCAGGGCTGGAAGGAGAAACTTGTTTGCGAACATCAGATTGCTCCTCTGAATTGTGTTGTGCCCGGCACTTCTGGTCGAAGATCTGTCGGCCTGTCCTAAAAGAGGGTCAAGTCTGCTCGAAACGGGGGAGGAAGGAGGGTCCCCAGGGGCCAGAGATCTTCCAGCGATGTGCCTGTGGACCAGGATTAGCCTGCCGTAACCAAAACCAAGACTCCTCTCAAGGCAACTCCAGGCTGCGGGTTTGCCAACGTATCTAGAGGGGTCCAAGTTTGAACATTTGCTGTAACTACGTCACAAACTAACAGGACTAGATACTGCATCAGTCAGAATAAAACTACCTAAACAATTAAACGGCCAAAAATGCCAAACCTGTGCATAAAATGGCACAATTTTTTACAACATGCCCTGAGGTGTAACACTTAATTTCAGCATTATGTGTCACATTGGGAGATTATATTAAATTAACTCATGAATTAAAGTATCTGATGCCCAACGACGGTGTCCCTGAAAGCAGCAGTTTCAAGGATAATTGGCAGGCAATTAGTGCTGGAACTCATGGAACCCTTTGACAGTCCAAATGAAGGATCTATGGGTGAAGCAATAATCTGAATCTTTCAGACGTTTGTGGCCTGCATTATTTCACAAACCCAGTGCTAGCAGCATTTTCTCTTTACTCCAAAGACCTGCTTTTGTTTATAACATAATAGTTAATAGCTTTTTAGGCAAAGTTCCCTGAGGGACAATTATAAAGGATTAAAGCTGTCCATATCCCCAGTACACTAAATAAAAGAGCCAGTTTACTAGCCATTTGGATACACTTTCGGAAAGGAGATGAGAAAGAGATTATGGACATTTAGGGCTGTTTTCTCTTGACGTATTCAATGTTTTCAAAGTTTTTTTAAATAGCAACTGTATCAAAAGCAATGCAGGCCACAAATTACAAAAAAAATACATAGTTCAATAACAAAAAAGGTTTGCATTCTTGAAACTGCAGCAACTGTACAATGAGATTATATAAAATACAGATTATAAAACGGCTATAATATAGTGATACGTTTAGTGCCCATTACTTATGTGCAAACATAGCAAGACCATGTGGCAAGTTTTGCTGGATTCTATCCATCTCAAAGCAGCCAGAACTCGATGGGGGATTCTGATCTTTGCAAAAGTATCACACGTTAATGTCCCAGGGTCTGTTATGGGATTACAGGGAGTGAAAAACTCTGAACATACATAATTTTGTCCAGGGACCAATTCCTTGTTGGGCATGACATAATCAATCCTCAGTCATAAGTGCAGTCCCAGTATTGTGTAAAATTAAACCTTGGCCAAAAATCAGAAGTCTATATTTCAAACTTGTACCAATTCATTATTACTCCCAGAAAATCTTGTAATAATTCCACCTCAAGAAAGTTTTGTAATTTCTGAATAACAGAAGTATTTCTTCCCACTTTCAAGGCCCTTTTCTGTATTGAAAGTTTCTCAAACTGTTACATGCAAAATAAACTGCATAGAAGTCTATAGATAACTCCAGTAAATTATCAGGTTACAATCAACACAATTTTGAAAATTCTACAGAAATAAACAAATAACTACTTGAACTTGAAAAGACTCCACTAAAACATTAAAAATTATCCCATTATTTTAAACAGCTTTTTTTAATAAAAATTCAACCCACCAGCCCCTTGCCAAGCAAAGTTTTTTTTTGCCAGCTCTATAATGAATGTTTGATGGGTACATGTACAGCTAATGACCTGCAGGCTACTGATCAACTTGTGTGGCTCTTTTTGTTCAGGATCAATATATTGTAGCGAATGTCTTCCTTCTATCTCAGATACTTTCTATGTTGGACAATAAAAATTTCAATTAATCAAGATCTTTGGCAGCCTGCCCTGTGTCATCTTGTAATTAAAATTTTAACTGAAGCACACATTTGACCCATAACCTATACAACACACCACCAGCTGCAGACAACCACACTTGCAAGTGGTTAGGCTTGAAACAACTGATTAAGAGCCATTGTAGAGGTGTACAGGCTGTAACTCTGATAAGTTGAACAATCAGTGGTTGGGGCTCGGAATGTCCTGTAAAATGTCAGTTGTGCTCCCTCCCAGTTATACATTACTAAACACAGTAATCTGTTTCAGAAATTGTATTTTGTTAAATCCATTAATTTTGTACTATTTTTCATGATGTTGTTGCTATTTCCAACACTTTCCACATTCAAAGAAGACATATAAAATCAAATCTATTGTGTTTAAGTCGCCTAACAATTTTTAGATGTAATTTTCAAACTAAAGTTATTTCAAACCAATCGAAAAATAATAAATTAACAAAATAATTTCAAATGTCCTAAAATTTAAACTTTTTTGAGCAGTTGGAATATTCAAAACTAATTTTCATATGATATTTTGCATTCTGGAACTATAGGCACTTGTATCAATTTCAAAATTCAATAAAATTTCACATGTCCATTGTGAAATTAAAGTTGATACAACTTATTTCAGTCTTCAAAGTAATATTTTATTAACTGAAGGAAAATAGAGAATGTTTTTTAAAGCATGGTGAAAGAAATTGCAAATCATTACACTATACAGTGAAGTAAATCACATTCTTTCTTCTACATCGCTGCAGATATTTGTAAAAGCAAAAAGTTACCCTCCTTGGTAAAACAAAACACTAACACATCAACAAAGGATTTTTTTTAAAAGATGGAATTCCACACAATTTGTAAAATTTGAGGCACTTAAACTTTTTAAAGAGACATTGTTCTCCAAATATAAAAATCATTCAATTTATACATTTTGGAAGTAGCAGAATTTTTTTACTTGATTTTTTTTATTCCATTAAGAACTAGATTCAATCAACTCTAAAAATTAAACCTTGGCCAAAATCAGCTCTACATTTCAAACTGGTACCGATACAATTTAATTTTACTCCAAGAAAATCTTGTAATAATTCCACCTCAAAAAAGTTTCAATGTGTGCTTGATTTCATAACTCCAAAGGAAATGGGCCAATGACAAGAGCAGTGGTTCTCAACCTTCCCTTCCCACTCACAATCCCTTACCAATCACAGACCACTTATGGCATTGCTTAAGGTGGAATGTGAGGTATTTTTTAAAAAAAGTTGCCCCACCCCTGGTATAGAACTTTATAGCAAAGTCAACGAAGGGGGAAGGAACTTCTAAAAAGTGTTCAAGAAATATTCTTGGCCCAATCATGAAGGAAGTGTTATTGGATCTGATGCTAGGGATGGAAGAGGGTCAAATGCTTGTGACAAGACATCACGTTCCAAGGTTTAGACTAGTGATGGAATAAACAAGGAACAAATCTGAAGCAGAACTTGGACGAGGGATACCTTCAATGGCAAAACTTGGGGTGGGGTAGACAACTCTATAGATTCACTACAATCTGAGAAAAAAAGATCCCACACAGTTTGGTTTTAAATGGCCACTCCCTTATAATGATGTCCCCATGTAAAATAGAAAAAAAATGATAGAATGAAACTTTATTAAGGTATATTATAATGTGGCAGCATATTAAACTGATTCTGCATTTCACCAGTTGAATGGATGATCCAAATTGCATGTAGGCAACGAAATTAAAGTTCCAATTCTGCGTCAGTCTAAATTTTTAGAGCACTGCACTACACCAAATGGAATAGATTATGAAACAGATTAATAGAGCTACCCA
The DNA here is from genome assembly GCF_036971445.1 of Narcine bancroftii. Lineage (NCBI taxonomy): Eukaryota > Metazoa > Chordata > Chondrichthyes > Torpediniformes > Narcinidae > Narcine > Narcine bancroftii. The sequence goes on along the minus strand of NC_091470.1, from coordinate 97,021,214 downwards.
TCCAGAAACAGCTTGCACCCTGCTACATCACACTATGGAGGAGCTGAATGTAGAGAAGCTGTGTCCCAAGCCCTGCTGCTGGCAACTGATGAACCTTACCCTGTGAATCAGACAGGGCTGCATACAGCCTGGTGGGAGAATTGCATTATCCTCTATTCAGTGTTGATATTAACTGGAGCTACAAATAACATAACTTTGCCACGTAACGTAGATGTTTGCAAATCTTTTGGTGCATTCTGTACACAGGTCTAGTAGAGAAAGGAACATTGAGATTTGTTGGCTTTTCAATGATTGCATGATTAACTAAATATCTAATCTATATACTGTACACATTTAACAAACAAGCTAAAGGGGGTATCGTTTGGAGAATATCAGTGCTATTAACAAGATAAGAAAAGATTCAATTATGAATGTCGCTGTAGTTTGCACAGTGTTTGAGATCATTCGACCTGTACGACCCCTCTGTCTTGTTGGTTTCTACAAACACTTTGTGTAATATTTGTATTTACTTTTTTTTTTTTTTACACACATTAAATGCTACACAGAGTATTGTTATATTACTGCACTGAACCTTAAACAAAAGCTGATATCTACAATTACATTTTAAGCTCATCCACCATTTACTAGCCATATATGTATGTAAGGATCTTGAGAAAAGGAGTTGAAGATTCCTTCTGGAATATATTTCACTCAGTTCTTTACTTATCAGGACTCATTGCAGTCCCAGTCTCACTGAACGGTGCACTGCTTTTGAAAGGAGGTTCTATTCATGGACATCAGGTGGCACTCATTCATTCACTCCGCTCTCTTGGTTCTCGATATTGCCAGTCTATGTATTCGAAGATATCTCTTTCACTCTCTACTGGCAGTGGTTCACCTGGAACTCCTGAAGTCAAGAGAACAACAAAGTTAATAATACAGGAACCATTTTACCAAATATATTAAGTTAGAGTAGAATAAATGAGCAAGACAGGAAGACAGAAAGATTCAATGTTTCAGTACAATCTGGGGCTACTGTGGAAAGTCAAGTACAGTAATATACAGGCTACATTCTACATTCAGTCCTGATGCAGGTCAACTTGAGATGATGACTATCCCCTCGCCTCCACAGCTGCTGTTCTTTTGGGAATGCTTTTTAAAACAACAGACGGCATAGCATCTCAACTCTGTGGTCGACTTGTGATACTTCATTCGAATGGATACATTTATATTTCATGTGTGAGCCATATTAAGCTATTCAATTTTTTAAAATTTAGACACACAGCAGGATAACAGGCCATATCAGCCCACGAGTCCAAGGCCCCCAATTTACCCCCATTTAACCTCCACCCCCGGTATGTTTCTGAATGATTGGAGGAAATAGGAGCCCCCAGAGAAACCCCACGCAGTCATGGGGAGAACATACAAGCTCTTTACAGACAGTGTGGGATTCGAACCCCGGTCCGGTTCCGATCACTGTAAAGGCACTGCACTAACCACTACACCACCCATACATAGCAGGAGTAATTGCAGCTGAATCAGGATACTTATAATCAGGATTTGCCAATAAGTAATTATTGGACAATACTGAGAAACAGAAACAATGGGGGAAAAAAAATCAGTTAATTCAGCATAGACCAGAAGTTCCACTTGGGCACTTCGTGTGTGCAAGACTTAGCAAACTATTGGACTTTACTTTCAAAGCATCACTTAAAAATCTGCATTTAATGCAATCTTTAGAGGCCTAACACTGACTTTACAACAGAAAGTGATCAGTTTTGAGTTGAAACTCTCTAAATTTATCAAGTAATTCATGATTAAACAGTTTTCAATGAGATTACCACTTGCAACTTTGTATATAGTGTCCTTCCTAATGCTGACCTTCTACTAAAATACAATTTTTTTTAAAACCACCCAGTATGGAACTGTTCAAACTTCTCTCAGTGGGCGGCATCGCAGTTAATGCAATGCCTTTACAGCGCCAGCCATTGTTAGGTCTGCTTTGTTCAAGAATGAGTGATTCAGACACCAGACTGAGTCGAAATCAAGGTTCTTTATTACCGGATTGTAACACTTGCAACTAACAGTGTTAGTTGGAGAAGGCGCATTCTCCGTTATCAGCAAGTGGTGTTTTTTTTATACCTCAGGATACGTACTTAGTAAATTATCATACCATTACATTGTCCAATGAATAAACTGTTGCTACCCTTCTCTGTTAGTCTGCTGCACATCATTCTTGTTAGTGCAAAGCTTATCTTGAGTGTACAAGGTCACATCTGCATTCTGTTACTCCTTAGTACTGGGTGACTCCTTCTCCGGTCCCATCTCATGATGTTTTTACCTTACACCATCGGGACCGGACCAGGGTTCAAATTTGGCGCTGTCTGTAAGGATTTTCTATGCTCTCTCTGTGTCTGCGTGGGTTTCTTCCAGGTGCTCTGGCTTCCTCCCACCCTTCAAAAATGTACCGGGAGTTGTAGATTAATTGGGTGTAATTGGGCAGCACAGACGCAAAGACCTGTTACCGTGTTGGATGTCTAATTTTTTTTAAATTAAAGGAGAAAGCAATAGGGTGCAATTAACATTGCTTGAAAGATATGTTGCATCACATTGAGTCTGAACTCTCAGAATTTAGAGCCATTCCTGTCAAAGATCCTCAAAAGCAAATTGCAGTGCTAGAATTAGTAATAAAAGTCTGTGTTCGCATGCTGCAGCTCTGTTGCAATGCAAGGAGCACAACAGGGTGCATTATTCTACTTCAATTTCCTCACAGAAAAGAAGTTATTTTGCTTTTTTCTTTGCTTTTGCAACCACCGACACTCAGTCAGAAAACATTTCCACATCCAAGTCCTTTGATAAAAGTAAGGGAGAAAAGATTAACCCAGTTTCTTCCCCCCATAATCCCTCACAGAACAGGCAAAATGAAAGTCTGGCTTATACACTTCATACAGACCCCAGCTAATACATGTGGAGGATTTTTGACACAATGTGTTTTTTAAATGTGCAGATGAAACTAATTAGGGCATCAAGCATTTACCACATTATCGTATTCTCCTTTACACCACTGCCAACACTCAGTTACTCATTGAGTTAGCCACAATATTTTAAACAATCTTTTCACCCCTTTTCATACATTCAAAAACAATAATGCAAAATGAGGACATAGATCATGGTATTTGTAATGTTGGCTGCCATCAATTTTTGGTTTTGAGAGATGTATGAGAATAACTGCTAAAATCATTACTGCACAACTGCTGCAGACATTTTCACGTGTGAAATATTTCCAATCCAATGCACTGAAAAGAAGCTCAAAATGATTTATCAAAGCACAGAGAAATAATTTTGACCTCATTCATGAAAAGGATAAAACGAATTTAAATTGCAATAATCTAGTTGACGATAATGTATGAAATGACAATTAAGAGTTCTCTATCAGGGATCCCAGGCTGTGTGCACAATCTCCCTATGCAACTCTCACACACTGGTGACCCGATAGCCCAGTTCAGCACCAACAAAATCTACAAATTCACTGATGATACCATTGAATAACTGGAAACGATGAGTCAGAAAACAAAATGGAGATCAACAACCTTGCTCTCAATGTCACCAAACCAAGGATCTTATTGTTGATTTTAGGAAGTAGAGGTGAGAGACAACAGAATGCTGCACATTGATGGGGTGAGAGACAACGCACCACTGCCCGTTGATGGGGTGAGAGACAACGCACCACTGCCCGTTGATGGGGTGAGAGACAACGCACCACTGCCCGTTGATGGGGTGAGAGACAACACACCACTGCCCGTTGATGGGGTGAGAGACAACGCACCACTGCCCGTTGATGGGGTGAGAGACAACACACCACTGCCCGTTGATGGGGTGAGAGACAACACACCACTGCCCGTTGACGGGGTGAGAGACAACGCACCACTGCCCGTTGATGGGGTGAGAGACAACACACCATTGCACATTGATGGGGTGAGAGACAACACACCACTGCACGTTGATGGGGTGAGAGACAACACACCACTGCATGTTGATGGGGTGAGAGACAACACACCACTGCACGTTGATGGGGTGAGAGACAATGTACCACTGCACATTGATGGGGTGAGAGACAACGTACCACTGCACATTGATGGGCTGAGAGACAACGCACCACTGCCTGTTGTTGGGGTGAGAGATAACGCACCACTGCACATTGATGGGCTGAGAGACAACGCACCACTGCCCGTTGATTGGGTGAGAGACAACGTACCACTGCACCACTGCCCGTTGATGGGGTGAGAGATAACGCACCACTGCACATTGATGGGGTATGAAACAACACACCACTGCACGTTGATGGGGTGAGAGACAACGTACCACTGCACATTGATGGGGTGAGAGACAACACACCACTGCACGTTGATGGGCTGAGAGACAACGCACCACTGCACGTTGATGGGGTAAGAGACAATGTACCACTGCCCGTTGATGGGGTGAGAGACAACGTACCACTGCACGTTGATGGGCTGAGAGACAATGCACCACTGCCCGTTGATGGGGTGAGAGTTAACGCACCACTGTAACACTGGTGGGATGGAGAATGTTAGAGCCTTCAATTTCCTGTGTGGCCATATTTCAGAAGACCTGTAGCCAGCACATCAAGGCAACCATGAAGAAGGTACATCAATTCCTCTATTTTCTAAGGAATCTGAGGAGACTTAGCATATCAGCGAATATTCAAACCTACGGGTGCACTACGGAAAGTACACTGACTGGCTGCATCACAGCCTGGTTTGGGAATATAACAGCCCAGGAATACTGTATCCTCCAGAAGGTAATCAACATAGTCAAGCCCATCACAGGGTCCCACCTGCCATCCATTGAATACATCTATGTGAGCCGCTGCCTCAGGAAGGCATCATAAACAACCCTCATCACTCTGGTCCCAATCTCTTCTCTCTGCTACCTTCAGGCAGAAAGTACAGAAGCCTGAAAACCAGCACCTCTAGGTTCAAGAACAGCTAATGGACTTTCCTTATTATTTTCTTTAGCTCCTTGAAGAAATTCTCTGTTAGGTGAATTGGTAAGGATTGAAATAGGTATTGTATCCTTGGGAAGAAATTCATTTTAATACAATTTACCCTTCCTATCAGTGTTAGTGGTAAGTCTTTCCAATGTTCTAAGTTGTCTTGTAATTTCTTCATTAATGGCTGATAATTTAGTTTGTATAGATGGCCTAGATTATTTTCTAGTCTAATATCTAGGTATCGAATTGCTTGTGTTTGCCATCTAAATGGTGATTCTTTCTTAAACTTTGTGAAATCTGCATTATTCATTGACATTGCTTCACTTTTATTTGCGTTGATCTTGTACCCCGATACTTCTCCATATTTCTTCAATTTCTTATGTAATTCTTTTATTGATATTTCTGGTTCTGTTAAGTATACTATGATGTCATCTGCAAATAGACTGATTTAATATTCCTTCTCTTTTATTTTTATCCCTCTTATTTTATTTTCTGTTCTTATCAGTTCTGCCAGTGGTTCTATAGCTAACGTGAACAGTGAGGGAGATAGTGGACATCCCTGCCTTGTTGATCTGCTTAATTTAAATTGATTTGATATATATCCATTTACTGTCACCTTCACCAATGGTCCCTTATATAATGCTTTAATCCAATTAATATATTTCTCTGGTAGGTTGAACCTCTGTAGTAGGGGGGAAACTGAGGATAGCGCTCGATAAATTAACAGAATGGTACAAACAATGGGGCTTAAAGCTACCAAACTTTAAGAATTATTATAGAGCAGCACAATTAAGATACCTATCAGATTTTTATCAAACAAGGGAAAAACCAGATTGGGCTAGATAAAATAGAGCTAGATAAAATAGGGGAGAAGGTACCCGAACATATACTATATAAGTGGGATGAAAAGCTGGTGCAACATGGGAATTCACCAGTACTGCACCATCTGCTCAACATTTTGAAGAAGATTCACGTAGAAAGGAATAAAACAAATTATCAACTACCAAAACTAATATTGACGCTAAATCAACTAATCCCTTTCATAATAGGTAACCTTTCCTTTAGGAAGCAATTTTGAATATGTGATTACAGACACAATGATAATTAAAAGATTTATAACAAACATGTACATCAAACTGCAAGAGAAAGAGAACGAGGAAACAAGCTGTAAATCCAAACAAAAATGGGAACAAGATCTAAACATAAAGATAAAGAATGAAACATGGGAAAAGCTATGCTCCAAAACTATGAGAAATACAATAAACACGAGGTTACGCAGGATACAATATAATTGGTTACACAGGCTATACACCACGCCCCAAAAGTTAAATAAATGGGACCCCACAGTATCAGATAGGATACGGGAACAACAGTACATGCAATTTGGGCATGTGAGAAAGTAGAAAAGTTTTGGGAAGATCTAAACCAGGCATTAAATAAAATCACAAAAAGCAACATACCAAAAAATCCAGAGATCTTTCTTCTAAGTAATATAAGAAGTAAAGAACTTGGCATCGATTTGGATGGAGCACAAAAAATATTTATTATGATAGCCTTAGCTGTAGCAAAAAAATGTATTATGTCAACCTGGAAATTAGAAGATAGCCTGACAGCAATGGTACATAGAAATTAATAAATGTATTCCATTGGAAAAAATAAGATATAATTTAAGAAATAACATCACAGTATTCGAACAAATTTTGGAACCGTACATGGAACACAACAGAGAAGTCCTACTGTGGACCTCCACCACCTAAATTGACAGAAGGAGAAGAAGACGAAATGAACTGGCCCATTATGTAAAAGTAGATGACACAAATTTCTTGTTTATTTTCATTGTATGACATTGTTTAATGGGTTTAATGTATCATATAAGTTAAACGTTGAGTGAGTGGGGAGGGGGGTGAAGGAGGGAGGGAAGGGAGGGGGGTAAAAGGGAGAAAATGACACTGTGTATATTCAAGAGGGAAATGTTTGTGTGTATTTTGGTCAGTATGGTTCATAGTGTGAAAATAAAAAAAATTTAAAAAAAGAACAGCTAATGAACCAATTGATTCACAGGGAGAGAGACTTATACCCAGGTCAGAGCAAAGAGATTAAAAAGGAGCATTCACGAGGCTCGGCGTTTTAGTTGACCAATCAAATCGTAGTTCATCAGTAGGAACAAATAAAAATCAGCTGGCACAAGTGGAGCAACAATTGTGTGAGTGGCCCAGTGTGAGTGGGAATTTGAGGCTTAGCTTCAAGAGGCTACAGTGAGCAGAGGGTGAGGTGGAGATACAAGAGTGAAGGCAAGGAAAGGTATTTTGAACTCTTTCCTCTTTAATAGGCAGCCAGGCCAGAGGTATGCTCCTCTTGCAGAATGTGGATAGTCAGGGAACCCAACAGTATCCTTGATGACTTCATCTGTGAGAAGTACATCCAACAGCAGCTCCTTAGACTAGGTTAGGGAATTGGAGCTGGGATGAACTTTAGATCATTTGGGAGGCTGAAGGGGTAATAGATAGGAGTTACAGGGACACAATCCCACACAGGAGGCATGAGGAAGGTAGCTGGGTAACAGTTAGGAGAGGTAAAGGAGACAGGCAGGGAGGGCAGAGTACTCTTGTGACCGTTCCCCTCAGCAGCGTACATCTCTTGGGTGCTGCTGATGGGGATCACTGATTTTGACCAGGAAGCAACCAGATCAATTGCTCTGAGTCTCAGAGGGTAACTATTGTCATTTTTACTTTAAGATCTTCAGTAGATATGCACATTAAACAATGTATATGACAATAAATATTGGAATGATAAAAAAATTTTTTGATAATTTTCCGTAGGGTCTGTAATTTAAAAAAAATGAAGATTTGCTTTGCATTTAACCTTCACCTTTAAAGGAAGTCAATTTTTTGACATTTTAAAAAATGTATTAAAAGTACAAGGGAAGCATGGTTAGCGCAATGTTGCTACATCCCAAGCAACCAGGGTTCAAATCTGGCGCTGTCTGTAAGGAGTTTGTTTGGTCTCCCCATGTCTCTGTGGGTTTCCTCCAAGTTCTGAGGTTTCATCCCACATTTAAAAATGTACCGGGGAGGGTAGGTCAATTGGATGGATTTGGGCAGTACGGCTCATGGGCCAGAAGGGCCTGCTACTGTGCTCCATTTCTAAATTTAAGTATAAAACACTCATAGACAACATCATTCAGCTCCTACCTGTGATTCCCAGCGGGCGTATAGTGTACTCATTTAACGTGAAGCCTTTTTCCAGTGCTTGAGTCCTCATGTTCTTGTTAAAAAGATCACTACCAGTGAAATAAAGCACACCGCAGAAATACTGATCTTTCGGAATAAGCCTGCAAGAAGAAAAGCACATGGCTAGTGTAAGGTAAAACATCATGAGATGGGAATGTGTAAGGAGTTACCCTGTGCAGGGCTGTAACAAGATGTGAATGCATCCTTGTACTTACAAGATAAGAGAGACATTGATGGATTGAGAGGCAGGAAGCTAGCAGGGAAAGGATAGCAACAGTTTTAGTCATTGGACAAGTAATGATATGATGATGTTCTAAGCACGTATCCAAGGGTATAAAAAAATCACCATTTTGCTGATAACGGCAGAATGCATTCTCCGACTAACATTGTTAGTCGCAAGTGTTACAATCCGGTAATAAAGAACAAAGAACCCTGATTTCGACTCAGTCTGGTGTTTGTCTCACTCATTCATGAACAAAGCAGACCTAACACTAGCAATATTCAGCAAAAGGACAATAAGCTACTGGTTAATGGATATATTTGAATCCTAAACTGGGTAACATGTTAATGTGTCTAATTTCTGAAATATTGACCACTAGAACATCCTTTTTAAAACTACAGAAATACAGTTACAACCAAACTCTCCTCAGAGGCACACCTGAATCCTCTTTTGCCTGGTTTCTGAACTGTTAATATTAAGCAGATATCTTTGATAATATTACCTGACAATTTGATCAAAATCCTGGAACTGCCTTCTGAACAATACTGAGGGATTACCCCTGAGGGATTACCCATATCTCAAGATCTGGAGTGGTTCAAGGAGGCTGCTCACCACCATATTAAATACTGGTTCAGCCTGACAAATCCATGTCCCCTGAATGAAGGGTTTCAGGTCATTTAGTTTAGTTCAACTTTATTTGTCACAAGAACCCAGTGAGCACAGTTCTTCTGTGAACAGTACAAGTTACCTCTGATATTACATATATATATATATATATATATATATACATATATGTAGCCGTGTAAAGAGCACAGAGTGTAGGATTACAATAAATCATATAGTTAAATAGACAACGGCCAATAAAATGAGAATTTAATCAAAATTCTTTAAAAATATTCCAGTGAGTGAAGGAAGAAAAGTGAATAACTCAAGGACTTTGTTGAAAGAAATGCAGTAACATAAAGGCTATTATTAGTTTAGAATTTTGAGGTTATGGTGCCGAGGATGCAAAGATCCATTCTCACCCACGTAATTGTTGCAGACAAGGGTGACACCTTATTATTCTAGATGTCCCCACAGAAGTGGCTGTGAGCCCTCATACACAAACTACCAGAAGGAGTATGGTGAAAACTCCACAAGGAACGTCAGTGGTAGGATTTGAGATTTTGATCCTATGGGAAAGGCTGAAATCTTTTTACTTAATGTTCCGTCCCATAGATTTTTTTTTAAAGAAATAAGAAATCATTGACCTATATCCAAAAAATTCCCTACTTGGTGTAACACATTTTATTCATGACAAACCAGAAGGTTTAAAAAATGACTTTTTCTCACATTTTATTCATGACAAACCAGAAGGTTTAAAAAACGACTTTTTCTCAAGGGCTGAACAGGGTAAGCATGTCGAGCTAGGAGGTCCAGACCAAACTATGAGACCACCATCAATCTGTTATTAGTGTAGCTGTTTAAAAACATGTAGTAAACAGAATCAGATGTCAGAGCAGGAACCACTGAGAATGTTTCCAAGCCACACTTTTTCAAGTACCACTTCGAAGTGTTACTTAAAATTGTGAATTATTAATTGCAAAGAGGAAAATCACATTCTGGTATTATACCATTTGAATAAAATAACTTTAGCAAGCTTCTTAAGTTCTAACTTGCAGTTTTATGCAACTTCAGTTCCAAGGCAGTTTAATACATTTTTTTTTACATATTATTTGATTGAAACTACAATTGCTAATTCTGAATAATTTTCAATTGTAGTTTCAATCAAATAATATGTAAAAAAATGTCAATTGGAAATAGCTTCCCTTACACATATGTTTTGGTCCTGTCCCTCTTTACAGAATTATTGGAAGGAAATTTTTTCCATTATATCTACCGTTTTGAATATTGATTTACAACCACATCCCATTACTGCAATTTTTGGATTACCTATGATAGATTTGACTTATTTATCTCTTCCTGCGGATCGTATGATTGCTTTTCTTACACTAATGGCTAGAAGATCTATACTATTGAATTGGAAAGAGGTTAATCCTCCCACTGTTTTCCAATGGTTTACCCAAACTATACTATGTTTAAATTTAGAGAAAATTAGAAACTCTGTCTATGAATCCCCTTCTAAGTTTGAGTTAACCTGGCGACCATTTATTCAATCTTTTCATTTGTGGTGAGTTGATCTGGCTCTGTTTTCTTTTTATGATTATGTATGATAATTGGGCTGTTAGATGAGATCGGAGTGATCGGCGTGATTTAGCTATATCGGTAGGTTTTTTTTAAAGTTTTTAATTCAGATTTGTTTTTTCTTCCTTTTTGGGGTTTTTTTTTCTCTCTTTTTTTTAATATATTTTTATTAATTATATCATTTTTTTTTAGAGATAGTTCATACTCTAAACTGATCTAAAATTTTTTTATGATATATTTTTATTCTGCAATATTATTGTTTAATATCTCTGTACTAATTCGTTATTTACTCTGTATTTTTCATATCTCTTTGAACTGTATGTGTTTATAAATTATAATAATAATAAAAAGATTGGAAAAGAAAGAAACTACAATTGCTACCATTTAATCTTCTCCTGAACTTGCTATTCCACAGCTCCATCTCCCTTTCACTTTTCTGATAGAATCATAGCTACTTTAAAGTTCTATTGTTTCCAGAAATCATCCTCCCCACATGGAGACAAAAAAGACAATTCAACATTTCAATGAGGAGAATTAATTTCAACATCCTAAATATTGTGATTCACCAGGGAATGGTGGAAAATATTACAGCACCTCCACATTAACTAGTCTGCACGTTTTCTGCAATGATTGGAAATTTGCAAATGTCATTAATGGGTCAAAATTTATTGGCTGCACTTGTTACTGACTCATCAGGTAGGGACATTTTTACCTTTTATGAACCTCCCATTGTAAACTTGGGATGTTGTGGGTTGGTGCCACCCCAAAGTGATAAGATTCTATGCATTTATGGCGAGTTTCACAGTGTAATACCGTCACATGAATGGAGGGAGGTTGCCAGAACAAGGAATACCTGAAAAAAAAACTCTCAACAGGCCAAGCTACACAGATTTATCATGGGCTTTGAACATTTCAAAATGTCCATGACATTTAAAAACAAAGTCAATGAATCAATTAAATAATCAGAAAAATGCAAAAGAAGAAATATAAGCATCCAAGAAATTCAAAATACAGTAAAATTATAAACATCCAAGAAATTCAAAATACAGTAAAATTCCCAGAAACTCAAACAACCGGCTAAAGAATAGAGGAAATAAATAAATAGAATGACTAAGACTGGGCGGATGGACCCTGCGGTGGAGCACTGCGACTTAGTTGGGGACACGTGCAGGTTTGCTCTGCTGAATTAGCAATGCCCCTCAATGCACGCACATTCTTTTTCATTGTTGCCACTTGCGTGGAGGAGAATCAGCTTGTCAGCAGGAGGAAGGTGCACTGAGGGCCTGGAGGTGAGCCTGGCTGTTAGCACGAGGGGGCCTGACCGGGACGCTTGTGTGTGAAGGGGAGTTGGGGTGTCAGCGCGAGGAAGGTGTGCCAAGGGCCTGACCGGGACCCTTGAGTGTGAAGGGGAGTTGGGTTGCCTTGGGAGCAAATTGATTCAGACAGTTGAGTGCCTAGTTCATGCCCTGGCCACGGCAGCTGTGTGAATAAAGTTCTGTTGGAATGAAATGGCGGCGCCCAGGATGAAAAGCTGGCCAATGCCGCTCACCGTTGGAGTGATTCTCCCAAACACCTATCTTTATTAGTATTAGGAATATTTGTAAGGCTTTATCTGTAAACTTGGGGGGAGGGGGTTAATTATAATGGCAGCACGGTTTGCGCAATACTATTAGAGCACCAGCGACTGGGGTTCAAATTTAAATTTTGCAAGCTACAGGAATTACTTGATTAAAAGGAACTTTATGTAATTAAAGACAATGTTGATTTTTTTCCAATTACTTTACATTTTGCACTGTGTTTTGACTTTTAAACGGTGTATATTCTTGATGCAATCAGTCCATTTCCAGCATCTGTGATCCCCGACAGGGCAGGATAATGGGGATTTTACTGCAATTAAAACAGTTTAGTGAACTCAATTAGTTAAAACAAAGGTATAATATTCCTCACAACCACTTCTTTTCATTGGTCTGAAAGGATTTTATTATTTTGGAGAGATCTCAATGCAAGGGCTGAGGTATTGCAACATTTATTTTCTACCTTTGGACTCTATGAAGAATCCAATGCCTGAGTAATGTTGGAGAACAGCTAGCAGGTTTGGAACTCCATGGGTGCAGTTTGGCAAAGACATCCCAAGCAAATTCCAGTCCATTCATTTGGAACTTAAATGGATTATTTAACTACTTAAGAATTCCTAAGCAAGCAGAATTGTCAAAAACTATATGAAAAGTATACAGGTGCACAATCCTTTATCCGGACATCTAAAATCTGGAAAGCTCCAAAATCTGGCAGGTGGGGAGAGAGAGTTGGGTGGGCAGAAGACTGGCAGCGCAAGTCGGGCGGGCAGGAAACTGGCAGCATGAGTTGGGTGGGTGACCGACAGCGTGAGTCAGGTGGGCGAGGGGGGGGGTGACCAGCAGTGCGAGTCGGGCGGGCGAGGGGGAAAGACTGGAAGCATGAGTCGGGCAGGCAAGGGGGGTTGATCGGCAATGCAAGTCGGGCAGGCGATGGTGGGGGAGATGGCAGTGTGACTGGAAGGGGGTGGGGGTGGATATGGCAGCACAATTCGGGTGGGTTTAAATCTGGCTTTCCAAAATTCAGAAAAATCTGAAATTCAGAACGCACTGTCCCCCAAGAGTTCCGGATAAAAGATTGTGTACCTGTATATAGAAAAGCAAGTCTGAAATCAAAAACACCAAACAGCTTCACAAATAATTTCTGAAAAATTATTTCTTCACATCAAATAAGATCACTGCACTGAGATACAAAAAACCTGTTCAGTTAGGTGCATCAGAAAATTAGTACTTCATTCATTTATTTGTAAATGTTATGCATAGACTCACCTAATGTCAATTCTCCTGAATGGATACTCATTGCCATCACTTTCATCTGGCAGCCGACAGACACCCTGTTCAAAGAAGGTAGGCAAAAGGAGAATCAGGGATTCATCAGGTTGAAAAAGCAAGTTATACGGCGCACTGGGCTTTATCGAGAAGCCTAGAGTATACACGCAAGAAGAACAGGAATAGGCCGAGGGGTCCTCATTATGATCAAGGCCTCAGATCTTAGTTCTCAATTCGCAATCTAGCAAACAAAATTCTATTTCCATGTTAACACTGTTCATTGATCCAGTCTCCATAACCCCCTGTGAAAAGAAACAGTTATGCTTCTCAGTTGTAATTACATTCCAGCTATGTCCCAATGTTCAAGATTCTCCTTGTGGTAGCAACATCTCAACATTTACCCTGTCAGGCTATTTTGGATCTTGTATTTTTCCAAAAGGTTTATTCCTTAAACTGCAAATAATGTAGGTAATAACTGTTTTTATTGAAAGAGATCCCTGCATTCCAAGAATTCGCTCAGTGAATCACCATCTGAAGTCTCCAAGTCAGTATATTCTTTATAAGACCAAAACTATGCCCAGTACTCAGTGCAACCTCATTGGTACCCTGTCCAATTAAAATACTTCTGTTTTTAAACTCCAAACCCCTAGTAGTAAAGGTCATTGTCATTCAAATTATTTGCTGTATCTGCACACTGTTATACTTAATCTCTCTCCAGTTAGATATTGCCTTTTGATTCCTTCTCACAAAGTGCATGACCTCACTTTTTTCGACATTGTTCTGTTTTTCAAGACTTCACCCACCTCTTCAAGCTATTTACAGAATCCAAATATCCTCTTCCACTTGTTACTGCGTCACCATTGAACATGCACAGCTTCCACTCTGTGCCCTCTTTTAAGTCATTAATACAAACAGAAAGTAATTGAGGGCCAAAAACCAATTCTTGCAGCCCTCCATGAGTTAGATCGTCCCATTTATAACAAACTCCCAAAGAACAACACTGGAAGAGGATATCAACGTGCTGAACAATACATCTAGGCTACATTTTCTCTGAATGGGAAAACAAAACTTCAGATTCAACACTTTTTTCCTCTCACTCACACAATCTGTTTAGACACCTCAGCATTGATTTATTGGTCATGGATAGTGCATTTTCTTTCACTGATCTTCTAGGAACAACCTTGACTCTCATGCTTAATGCCTTTATGAAATCAATTATAAAATGGTGGGTTTCAAACAAGGATTCATGGTAGTGGTTTGCCTGTAGTGATCCAAAGGCCGAATAATTTCAGGGTACATTGATTAATCACTGTACAAGGCAAAGCATTTCAATAACCACTTCATGACTGGAATCTTGTCTTTAACGTGTAGCAATGACCACTTCCTTGAAAATCTCAGTTCCTAGAGATGGAGATAGGTTTAATGAATAGGCCTATTGGCCAGAGACATCTGTTTAATTATTAAAAATAAGCTTAATACTTATTCTGCAGAACAGGAGCAAGAGTAGGTAATTCAGCCTGTCAAGCCCGCTCCATCATTCAATCTGATCACGGCCGATGTGATGATAGGCCTGTAGTAATTATGCCTTTCAGAATTTTTTAATGTTTCTACAAGAGCCTCTCTCGTTCTTCTAAATTCCAGCCAGTACAAGTCCCAGTCGACTTAATCTCTCCACTTCATCTCTGGAATCAACCTGGGGAACCAGGTAAGCCAGTACATCCTTCCTCAAGTAAGGAGATCAGAACTACACGAAGAGCTCCAGAGGTCTGCCTCTCCAGTATTCCATCTGCCCCCTCACTTAACCAACCTAAATCTCTCTCAGTCTCTTCTGCATGATTTAGTGTCAGCAGCAAACTTAGATACATTACACTGCCCCCTCTTCCAGATCATTTATGTATACTGTGAACAGTTGTGGGCCCAGCATCGACCCCTGTGGCACTCCACTCACCACTGATTGCCAACCAGAAAAACACCCCTACACCTCAATTCTCTGCTTTCTATTGGTTAATCCATCCTCTATCCGTGCTAGTACATCGCCCCCAATTCCATGCAACCTTATCTTATGAATAAGTCTTTTATGGGGCACATCATCGAACGCATTCTGAAAATCCAGGTTAACAACAACCATCTATCTACTGCGCTCGTTATATCCTCAAATAACTCCACTACATTTGTCAAATTGGACCTGCTTTTGCTGAAATCATGTTGCCTCTGCCCTGATGGATCCAGTTTGCTCCCACATGTCTCACTATTTCTTCAAGAACTGACTCACCTACAACCAAATCCCCAATTATCAACAATTAAAGATTTCATTATATGTTGGACAGCGAACAGTTTTCTTCCATTGTCCAAATCTGTTTTTTCTATATGGTTTTAAAAAAAAATTGTGTGTGTGTGCTTGCATGACAGTCCAGATATCAAACCAACATTCCACAAATGTTGCCACTAACTGCCTGGGCGTATTTCCGGCAGTTGCACATTGCCTGTATCAAAATGCTTTGATGAGGAGCTCAAGGTGCTCAAAATGTTCATCAAATTAGGAAACCACAGCTCAGACCCAGTTTCTAGCCCAACCCATTCTGTGATCATTATTACAGTGAGGAATTGAAACCGTATGGGTTATTCAGGATATTAATTTAATGAAATATGCCTCAAGACCACAGTAAAGAAAGGTTTGGTCAGTCAAAAAAAAACTTTACAAAGGTTCTGTTGTTCAAAGCGTAATAATACTTCCTCATCAGTGTCTCTAAAGCAGCTGTCACCAAAGGACTCCTGGCAAAAATGAGTAGGCTGTTCCAGCAGGGAGGCAAGGAAGCAAGACTTCAGCTTGGAATGCTGGCAATTCAGCAAGCCATCAATATTTCGACAAGCTAGTTAAACAGACAATTGTCTGGTGCCTCCACACAATCAAAGCTTCAGTTGAAGTCACAAACAGCGCTTCAAAGGTTCACAACTGTCTGACAATGGTTCATTCCAAACAGACAAGAGGGCGCAGCTGCCTAACCACTAATAATACTGCATTTAACTTAACTCAGTTACAATTAACCACAACCCTTACCACCCACCTTCCACATTTATTACGAGGTAGTCACGACACATTGAGCTCAGAAATGGGTTACAAAAAGTGATTACATATGGTTATGATTATGCCCAAGGAGTGAAACATGAAAGTTTGCAGATGCTGTGATTGTAGGAAAAAAAAAGACAAAAATGCTGATGAAGTCAGCAGGTCTCGCAGCATCCACAGGAGGTAAAGATGTATAAGTAATGTTTCGGGTCGGAGCTCTTCTTCAATGTACGAGTAAAAAGCAGGCAGGTACCAGTCACATCTTCCCTTCTCCTCCATTCTCTGCCTTCCACAGAAACCACTCCCTCCGTGACACTCTTGTCCTGTGGAAGGCAGAGAGGGAATCTGCCCCCAAAATGAAGTCTTCCATGCCAGATCATTAGAGATGTCCTCCTTCTTCAAACAATGAGACTTCCCCTCTACAACCATCAACTCGGCTCCCACCTGCATATCTTCCACTACGCACACATCTGCCCTGACCCACTCTGCCCCCACTTGGAACAATGCAGGATTTCCCTTGTCCTCACCTACCACCCCACCAGCCTCCACATCTAACATATCCTCCTCCACCATTTCCGCCAATAACTACGGGATCCCACCACCAGACAGATATTCCCCTCTTCTCCTCTCTGCCTTCCCTCCAACATTCTCATCCATTCATCCCTCCTCACCTTGGAACCTACCACTGTGACTGCAGAAGATAGTCCACATGCCCACACATCCTCCCTCACCACCATTTGGGGCCCCAAACAGTCCTTCCAAGTGAAGCAGCATTTCACTTGCAAATCTGCAGGGGTCATCTACTGCATCCAGTGCTCCCATTGTGGTCTCCTCTACGTCGAAGAGACTGGGCACAGACTGGGAGATCACTTCGTTAAGATCATCAGCTCTGCCTGCCGTAATAGCATGGATCTCCCAGTGGCCACCCAAGTCCATTTCCTGTCCAGTGGTGCCATGTCTGTCCATGTTCTCATGCACTACCAGATTGAGACCACCTGCAAATTGGAGGGACAACCCTTCATCCTCCATCTGGGTACGCTTCAACTGGATGACATTAACATCAACTTCTCCGGTCTCCGTCATCACCACCCCCCCCCTAAACCTTTCTCTATCTCCTTTCCCCCAGCTCTGCTTCCACAGAGCCAAAAGCAACAGACAATTCTCACCCTTCTTCTCTCCTGCCTTCCTATCCATATCCAATTAACACCTTTTGTTTGATCTGGACTCCTGCCCCTCCCATTGTACCCCCTTTCTCTCTAGTCTTTAATTCAGATACCTGCCTGCTCATACCTTGAAGAAGGGCTCAGGCCCAAAATGTCAGTAATATATCTTTACCTCTTGTGGATGCTGCGACACCTACTGGGTTTCTCCAGCATTTCTGCATTTTTACTTATTAAGCAAAACAAATTCACTAAATATTTGGGAAATATTCCCTTCTTTGCTATTCCCAACACACAATTTGCAAAATAATACATTTTCAAGGATCTACTTAATCTCAGTAACACAATCACCACTTTTGTGCCAAACAATTTTAAGCCCATTAAGCACCAAAGCAAGCAGACAGCGGCTGCTCTCCCTATGCTTTAACTTTATTTTGAAAGTCTGTTTCACATATTACGTTTTGTGTGTGAAAAAACACACAAATGCTGGAGAAACTCAGCAGGTTAAACAGTGCCTTTATGTTGCAAAGATAAAGATACAGAACCGATGTTTCGGGCTTGAGCCCTTCATCAAGGTATGGAAAAATGTTGACAGGCATCTGAGCAAAAGAGTAGTGGGGTGGGGGGGGGGGGATGGTGTGGTCATAAAGGCAGGAGGTGATATGGAGAAGGGAGGGAGGGGATAGTAGCAATCAAGGGGAGGAGGGAGGCTAGATGAAGGGGAGGGAGGAGAACTAGAAAGAGGAAGGGAAGGGGAGTGCAGATTAGCAGAAACTGAACAAGTCAACGTTAATGCTATCTGGCTGGAGAGAGTCCAGGTGGAAAATCAGGTGTTGTTCCTCCAATTTGCGGGTGGTTTATGTAGGTTAATACATCAGGTCATGAACAGACATGTGAGAGTGACACTTTGATAAGTACTATTTAAAGATTGTCCTGAAGTAGAAGCCTACTTGGAGGAATGCATTCTGGATCTTGAAGCTTATAGTAGAATGATCCCTTACAAATTATTGGATTAAATATTAGGTGTCTGGAATTGGCAACCATCAGCATTCAATTTCATAAATTTTACCAAGTCTTGGATAGAGTTTTCTATAAACTTCTAAATTCCAAAGCATCCTGACTGGCAAGTGCCAGGATATCTATCACAACCCTCCATTATACTGTTGAATCAACATTCAGACCTAATTTAGGATCTAAAGACTTTGAAGGCTGTGGATTAGATAGATTTAAAAGACTTTAATGTAATTATTTTTAAGTATGTTGTGTCAACATTTTAAAAAAAAACTACAAACAAAACAAAGTACAGTAAAATCCCCGTTATCCAAAATTCAAGCAAAAAAAAGGGAAATATAAAGAGGTAAAAAATACAAAAGTTTAAAATTGGTGCACCCTAGGGACCAGTTCGCTAATCCACACAATATGCAATCTCAAGCAACTGGCAAATTCACTTATCCGGCATCTACTAATCCCCATAGATGCCGGATACCAGGGGGTTTAACTGTAAGTTGTTTTAAAATGCCTTAAATTACCTTTTAAATAATTTACTTTAAATGTTAAGAATTGTTGACAGATTTGGCAGAAAACAAAGCATTACATCAGAGCTGGTCCAGGGCATTCTTGGCCAGGGACTCAGCAATACACCATTGAAATTCCTTGGAATTTACTTAACTAGTGCTTCATTGGGCTCCACTTGTATAGTCAGATGGCAATAAACTTGAGTTGACTTGAAACCGAGTCATCACTAAGACTTCACTTCCCATCGGTGTACAGAAGGCAAATGAGGTTAGTCCTCCATATCCAGTTGGCAAGTAGTTGGTAACACCTCTTTTCCTCTTTCTTTGGACAATTATTTTTAATGTGATTTATTTTAAATTAAGACATACAGCACAGTAACAGGCCATTTTGCCCCACAAGTCTGTGCCACCCAATTAACCTACACCCCGGTACATTTTGAATGGTGAGTGGAAACCGGACCTCAGGGAAACCCCACACAGACAAGGGGAGAATGTACAAACTCGTTCAGATAGTGTGGGATTCGAACCCAAATCCCGATTGCCAGTACTGTAACACTGCCACAAAACAACGAACTTTATGGCATGTTCCTGACAATAAACTCTTGATTCTGCGGATGCAGCCCTTCTGGTGGTTGGGTCAGTCCAGCACCATTCAACCATTTATGGTGAGGTAAAATCATTTGAGCACCACAATTTCAGTTTTACACCTAACAATATAAACAAATACTGTACATTCAAAACTTGTGATGGATAATGATATTTCTAGCCAAAAGTTTAGAAACACCAACTGATGGAATAAAAATCTTCATCTATTCCAAGATCCTAAATGAAATTAATTTGGGCAGTTGTAATTTCACTTGCACAATACCAAATCAATGAATGTTTGACAGCTTTGCCTTCAAGTCTTAGTTTAAAAAAACTCAATGCATTGTAGAATTGTACAAGATATTCCATCAACCCGATAAATTACAACTGCATGCATTGCATTTCATTAAACTCCTTTCAAAAAGAGATTTGGAGCACACTTGCGATTAAATCAATTATCAACCCAAAATTAGACCCGCATACAATTAGGTTAAAGTCTCGCGCTTCCTCTGGAGCATTTCATCATCTTGCTTTGGGGTGACCACATCCTGCAACTCACTTTTCTCTTCAGGAAGACTGAAGGGTTGCTAAAGTTGTTCTCTCATTTTTAAAAAGGCTGCAAGGATAAGCCAGTGAGGATAATGTCAGTTGTTGGGAAGTTACCGGAGGGGATCCTGAGAGATAGGATCTACCTGCATTCGGACATACAAGGACTGATTAATAATAACAAATTTACTGTCATGTACACAAGTACATGGTACATAGTCATTCAAAATTCTAGCTAGGGATCAATAGGGATAATCAACGTGGTTTTAAATTTAAACATACAGCACAGTAACGGGCTCTTTCGGTCCATGAGCCCAATTACACCAAATTGTCATACAACCTTGTACATTTTGAACAGTGGGAGGAAACTGGAGTACCCAGAGGGCACCCATGCAGACACAGGGAGAATGTACAAACTACTTACAGACAGCGGGAGGTTCGAACCCCCTGTCGCTGGTCCAACCTAACTGTGCATGCGAATGGGAAATCATATCTCACAAGCTTGACTGAATTTTTTGAGGTGGGAACCAAGATGGTCAATTAGGGCCAGGTGGTAGATATTGTCGATAGGATCTTTAGCAGACTTTTAACCAGATGGAATGGGTCCCAGAGTGAGCTGACCAGTTGGGTACAGAATTGGCAATTGTTGGAGACAGAGGACGGCAGTGGAGGGTTGTTACTCAGACTGGAGACCTGTGACCACAAAATTGCCTTGGCAAGTTACTAGCAACAGCATGAAGCCTTTCACAACTAGAGCTGGGGTTTAAGATTAATTCCCAAGCAGTTAAGATCAACTATTTTAGATCGGTAAAAATATTCATTATAAATTGTTCAATGATCTTCATGCTCTTCTAAACATTCAGTATTTCCTGATCAGTGTTAGAACAAAACTTTAATTTTGCTGAAAGAGGCAGATGTGCTTCCACGAGCACAGTATCGATCTTCCAGCTTCTATCTTTGACCAGGAGTGTTCTTTAAGTCTGGTGCTGGACCCTTTCATGCTTGTGATGTGTATTAAAGACTTGCACATGAATGTACAAGTCATGATAGAGAATGCAGACGATAGAAAAATTGGTGTAGATATCCAGGAAGATCACCCAAGACTACTGCAAGATATAGATCAAGTGGGTAGAGGGACAATAAATAAAATTTAATGCTGAAAAATGTAAAGTGATGCATTTTCAGGGGCAAACAAGGGTAGGTCATATGCAATATAGTAGAGTCACAAGGTGTGTTGATGAACAGCAGGACCTTGGGGGGCAAATCACTGATAGCTGAATGTGGCAGCACAGGTAATTGAGGTGGAAAAGGTGGCATATGGGATGCCGTTATCAGCTATGTTATAGATTAGAGTTGGAACGTCGTGTTATAATTTTGTAAAACATTGGTTCAGCCACACTTGGTGTATTGTGTGCAGTTCTGATCACCACACTAATGGATGTGATTGTGTTTGCAGAGTGAAGAGGAAATTCACTAGGCTGTTGTCTCAATTCAAGCATTTCAGTGGTAAGAAAAGGTTGGATAAGTGGGGCAGCAGCAGCTGAAGAGATATTTTAAAATATATGGGAAATAGATGTTGGAAGCAAAGGGAAAAGGTTCAAGGTGAGAGATGAGAGATTCAGAGGGAATTTGTTTTCCATAGGTTTGTTGGAGTCTCGAAATGTGTGTCTGAAGAAGTGAAGGCGGTCACTCACAACGTTTAAGCAGTATTTGGACAGTACTTGAAATGCCAAGGCAAGAGAATGTTACTGATCTAATGCTGGCACAGGTTGAGAACTCATTATCCGAAGATATGAAAACCGAAAAGATACAAAAACTGAATTTTTTAAAGCACTGACATGACATCACAAGTGAAAAAGAAATCAACACCTGACTTGCCCATGTGGGGCTCTGATGGCACCAGTTTAATTACAATAACTAAAAAAATAACAAACTCTTTACTTCTTGCTGGGGAGATACCAAACGGAGCTGGGTCCAACTCTTCAGCATCAGCTGCAGCCGGACTTGGCGACGACGACTCCATTCTCAAAATCAGGTGTGGTGCTGGCCTCCCAGGCAGGAACGGGGACCAGAGTCAGGGACTGGGGGGAGGTGTTGGGTCCGGCAGCGGTGGCAGGGAGGTGGTCTTCTTTTGTAAGCAGAGATAAATTTTTTGGCAAGTACAAAACATTATTTCATGTGAATTTTCCACTTGTGGCATCATGTTGGTACTCAAAATGTCTGCCGTTGTTTGTTCATGTTTAATTGCTGATCCAGGCATTCTGCTGATGCTACTGTGCTACATAGTTCCATTGTTCCCAAATCCAAAGAACCCAAAAACCAAAATCCGTCTGGTCCCAAGCATTTTGGATAAGGGGCACTCAACCTGCCCCTGGGATATGGCTGTGTTGTACAACACTGAAATAATCAGTTCTCAGTCTATTTTTAGAAAAATTAATAAATGAAAACTAAAGATTTCCCCAGGAAGGGCACATTCACCAGGACTCCATTAACATCCACAGCATAACCCAAAGAACTATACTGACCAAAGATTAGAATTTGCCTGCCTCTAAGAAACAGGGCATCACGACAAGGATTAAAAAAAACTGAATAAATCTTTTCTTTCTTCATGTGTTCACTACTGTCACTAAAGCCTTTTTTTAAAAAAAGGCCAATCCACCATTGTCCACCAATTGCAGGCCACAAGGACGCGTGCTAATGGCTGCAAACCTCACATGAACACTCAAATTGTTCCTGCAAGTTTCTTCCTTTAACACTACTGGAGACCAACTTAAAGTACACAGCTTTAAAGTTTCGTAACAAAACTCCATAAATACAAAAAACAATACATCCACTAATACCAGGCTGCCTGAAGAGGGCACACAAAATTATTAAGGACCCCTTCCATCCCGCACACAGTATCTTTCAGCTGCTCCCGTTGGGGAAGAGATACAGGAGGATCTGAGCCAGCACCACCAGGCTGAGGAACAGCTTCTTCCCAACACTAACCATCCCAGACATTCACATTCATGAATTATTTATTTCTGCAGATGAAAAACTTGTCCTGCATATGTATTATTTGTCTGTCTGTGTGTTATGTCTGGTTGTGTGTATGTGTGTTTTGCACTGAGGACCGGAGAAACACTGTTTCGTCAGGTTGTACTTGTACAGTCAGATGACAATAAGCTTGACTTTTACTGGGTGAGGAGGAGCTTATGCTAATTTTCTCGTTTGATTTGTTTCCACAACAATTAGTCCAAGTCATGCCAGCAGCAGTACTGATCCCTTCTGATCTTCATTCCATCCATTTCCAGCAAAAAAAAGTTGTTTCACTGAAACAAAGGAACATGGACATTTTCTTTTCAAGTTCTCCATAAATCATCTTGTGCATTTGGGCTAGCATGACTTTCAAAAGAAAATACTGCAGCTCCTATAAAACTGAGACAAAAGAGAATATTTTTTTTCCCACAGAAATACTCCCAAGAAATTACAGCAAGAATGTGGTGTACATGAAAATAACATGAGTATAGGAGTAGAGAAGCCCTCCTGCAGTTGTACAAGGCCCTGGTGAGACCTCACCTGGAGTACTGCGTCCAGTTCTGGTCCACATATTTAACAAAGGACATACTTGCTATAGAGGGAGTGCAGTGCAGATTTATGAGGTTAGATCCCGGGGTGGCAGGATTGTCATATATGGATAGGTTAGAAAGACTTGGATTATATGCGATGGAGTTTAGAAGGATGAGGGGAGACATGATTGAGGTATTTAGGATTATCAAAGGGCTTGACAGGGTTAAATCGGAGCACATGTTCCCAATGATGGGTGAGACTAGGACTAGAGGGCATAGTTTAAGAATACAGGAAAGGCCATTTAACACAAAAGTGAGGAGAAATTTTTTTTACCCAGAGTGTTGTGAGTCTGTGGAATGAATTGCCGCAGAGGGTAGTGGGGGTGGATTTGTTGGAATAGATTTAAGAGAGAGTTGGATAAGGCTCTTGTGGGCAGAGGAGTTAAGGGTTAGGAGGATAAGGCTGGGATTGGTTATTGAAGGGAAAGATCAGCCATGATCCGATAAATGGTGGTGCTGGCTCAACGGGCCAATTGGCCTACTCCAGCACCTATTGTCTATTAGTGTGGGATAAAAGTGTACTCTGCCAACTGATTCCAAGGATTTTCAATGAAACTAAGCAGTAGCAAACCTGTTTCAGATAATTACGGTCTACTGCATGATTTTCCATTCTATATTAATTTGTATCATACAGTAAAAGATGGCAGTGCTGCTGCGGACCAGCAAGGAGTGAGGCAGTGGAGATGCAGCGCTCCCGCAGGTTCCAGCCGCCCAGTCGACCGCCATTGACTCCACACAGGCTTTGAACAGCTCGTTGGGGAGCTGATGGTGGTTTTAGTTGAACTCCAGCGACCACAGATCTGCTGCCAAGATCACAGCGCCTATAAATCGGCAGCAGCCACGAGGGGTTGCAGTCTCTGGGAAAGGAGAGGACCGGAGCAGGGGACCAGAGGACGGGAAGATCATGCACCATCTGAGAGGGAGAAGCAGAGGGGACAACCCGTGGGGACTGTGACCACGGCAGCAGAGCAGGGGGGGGGGGCTGTGCGGTTGAGGGTCCAGTGCTTGCAGCGGGCTGCTGGTGACTCTAGGAACCCATGGAAGCTGTGGGGTGTTGTCAGGAGACTCGTGCCAGACTGAGGACTGCTGGAGACTGGATCAAACTGGCTGGAGGGGTACCAGGTATTGGAACCGGGATGCAAGGAGGTGCCAAAGCACTGGAGGGTCCTGACCATGTTGGAGGTTTGGATCTGGAGCTCGGGTTGCCCAATGATTTGGACTGGACTCTGTGTGGTTGCGGAAGAGCTAAAGGTGAAGCTACAGTCACTTGGTGACTCTGGGGGGCGTGGTGATGGGGAGGGGGAACTCTCTTTTGTTTCTGTTTCTGACTGTAAGCTTGACTGCAAAAACTACAAGAGGCGCTTAGGCAATTCCTGCCGGTGGCGAATCTGTATACCTTGCAGTAGGCAAATAGAAATTTCATGTAATATGACACTGTTTTATTACTATGACAATAAATTGAATCTTGATCTTGAGAGAGCTACCCTGTGATGCCTCATGTTCACACTGTGACCCGATACTAATAAGCCTCACTTTGACCTTTTCATCTTCATTTCAATTCTAGGTCCAGATGTGAAATTAGACCGCTGTAATCGGGTGCTCCCTATTTAATATTTAGAACCAAAAGAACAAGCTACAATTAGCACCACCGACAAGAACAAGAGCAGCAGGTACATGGAAACACCACAACTAGTACATTCCCCTCCATTCGGTCAAGGAAACATGATGCTGTCCCTCCATCGACACTAGAATCAAACTATATTGTCATGAATAGGTCAGGTAATTTGTTCCTGACATGGGTCTCAATTCTGGAATTCACTAACCAAAGATATTGAGCACCTTCACCGGAAGAACTGCAAAGAATCCAGGTGGCAGCTGATGAAAGGCTAAGCGTTGAACTGACTTTTCTCCAGAGATGCTAACTAAAACTCCAAGGTTTCACTACTTTGTTTTCATTTGCACACTCAGATGTTAAAATTAACCTTACATTTTTACAACCCTGTAAGTTTTGAACCCGGAGGAAACCCACACAGACGCGAGGAAAACATACAAACCCCTTACAGACAGCGCTGGATTTGACCCCAGTCACTGGCGCTGTAACAGCATTGTGCTAAATGTGTTGTCTAACTGCTTCTATGTACATTTCACAAAACAGCCACAATGATTGGGAAGAGTTTAGAATATTCTTAACTTTTCATTATTAGTAAATAGCCAGATACGAATGTTAGGCCAACAAAAAATTTATTTTCACGAGCTGTAACGAGGTCTCATCGTGAGTTACATCTTCCCCTCCCCAGCATTTCCACTTTTCACAGGATCCACTTCCTTCGCAATTCCCTGAACTGTTCATCCCTCCCTGATCCCTGGCACTTTCCCCGGCAACAGCAGATGGTGCCACATTTATTCTGAATTGTCTTGCCTCACCACCTCCAGAGACCTAAAAGGCCCTTCCAGGTAACACAGAGGCTCACATGCACCCCCTCCAACCTGGACAACTGTATTCAATGCCCTGGTGTGGAGTAATCTTTAATCAGCAAGACCTAAGACAGATTAGGCAACCAATTTGCAGAGCCGCTGTCCACCATAGCCATCCTGAGTTCCCCCTCCCATGTTCCTGGACATGCTCAGCATTCTCCACTGCTTGCACATGGTCCGATGAAAACATATTACATCTAGGAAGTCCACAACTCCATGATGCACACTAAGTGTTCCAATTTGAAGTAACACTTGCCTCCCGTGTTCCCCTCTCTCTTCCTCCAATTTTCCCATCTTTCCCACACCACTTTTCATCACCATTCCCCACCTGCACTTCATCTCTTCCCTAAAAGCTCGAAGAATCATCTTCCTTGCTTGTCAGGTTCAACGACTGTTAGCATTTGAGCTCTTGCATATCACTGGCCAGCACCTATCTTCACCCCCTGCTCCTCCCATCTGGCTCCATCTTCCCACTCTTTCCTCTATGTCTATTCACATCTATCGTCCATTGTCCTCCTCACTCCACCTACTAGTCCATCTCATCTCTACCCATCTCCTCTTCACACTGGCCTTCTTCCCTCTCCGCACTCAGTCCTGATGTGGGGTCTCAACCGGAAACGACAACTCATTTCACCCCCTGCAGGAGCAGCTCGACCTGTTGATTTCCTCCAGCAGTTGACTTTGTGTTGTGATTGCCATCTAGTAGGAATAATGAGCAGACTTCATACAATTGACCAAAGTCAGCAGTGGGATAGAACATAGAACATTACAGCACAGTACAGGCCCTTGGCCCTCGAAGTTGTGCTGACCTATATATTCCTCCCAAAAAATACTAAACCCTTCCTACCCTGTAACCCTCTATTTTTCTTTCATCAATGTGCCTGATAAAGAGTCTCTTAAATGGCTCCTAATGTTTCAGCCTCTACCACCACCCCTGGCAAGACATTCCACACACCCACAACTCTAAATAAAAATAAAACAACATTTACCCCTGAAATCTCCCCTAGACATTCCTCCCTTTCTACAGACATCCTCTGGTGTTTGCTATTTCTGCCCTGGGGGAAAAGGTGCTGGCAGTCCACCTTATCAATGCCTCTCAGAATCTTGTAGACCTCTATCAATCTGGGGACACAGATCCACAAATCACAAAAAGAACTGAGAGGACAGCATAGTTAGTGTAGAGCAGGGGTGTCAAACTCAAATTCACGGAGGGCCAAATTTAAAAACTTGGACTAAGTCGAGGGCCAAACTAAATATTTATTGAAAATTTTCAACAACATCTGCATGTTCTTTCAACTTTCTCTTCTTTCAACATATGTAATGTTAAACTTTTTCTTATTAAAATAAATGTTTAATAATAGTTTTGGATAAACTCTTTCCAGAAGCATTAACAAATGAGAAATAAAATATTCAATAAATAATATTTCTCTAGAGAGGATTTGTCAAATGTTGCTAGTGTGCTGTCGAATAGTAAAATCTGAGGGCTATTGAGAATGTGGAAGAATAACATGATTCCTGAAACAATCAAATGGGTGACTGATTGTGGGCATGAACTCTAGCAGGGTTATATGCCATGCCCTTTTTCCATTGGTACAGATATCCTTTGATTTACACACTTTTCAAGTTTTATGCCTAATGAGCTTGTATCCAGGTGCTGGACTTTTTTTTAACCAGGAATATATTTATCACTGTGACATGAAACCATTGGAAGATCGTTTTACCCTGAGATTAAAGTTCATAATACTTACTCAGGCCTGTGTGCAGGAGGGTGGGATTTGCGGGCGATCGGGTTGGACAACGACAGTGCGGGGGCATCTCGGCGGATCAGCGGCCCCGTCACCGTGAGACGCGGGTCGGCCTGCGGCAGGGAGGGGGAGTGGGCAACGGTCCTGGCGAGGTCAGGCCCGAGGCCTCCGGTTCCGGGCGCTGGGAAGCGGCCTTGGCTTCCCCTGACACCGGCCAGGCTCCAAAACCAGAGTCCACGGTGAGACCCTGCAACGTAAACAGAGGAGGTGGGGGCGATTAGCGGGCTGACGCCAATGCATTCTGGGATTTATAGTATTAGCTGTGCATGCGCTATACTGGCGCGGCGGCCAGCGGGCCACCTCTAATACATTTTTGAAATGATCTTGCGGGCCAAATATAATTATATCGTGGGCCAAATTTGGCCCGCGGGCCAGAGTTTGACATGTGTGGTGTAGAGCTTAGCACAATGCTGTTATAGCGCCAGCGATTGGGGTTCGAATCCCATGCTGCCTGCAAGGAGTTTGTACATTCCCCCCACGTCTGCATGGGTTTTCCACGCGGGCTCCACTTTCCAAAATGTACCAGGGTTGAGGGTCAATTGGGCGGAATGGGTTCATGGGCTGAAAGGGCCTGTTATGGTACTGCATGTCAAACTTTAAAGTTTAATTTAAATTTAAATCCAATTTGGTGGTGCAAAAGGGGGGGTCTGCAGGTGTGAGTGCCACCGGGCAGAATGTCACACTGTTGCAGGGTAGACGGCCGCCACGACCCACACAAGGACAAGCTGGCATAGCAGGAGTTGGTTCGGTGCCTTTGCGGGGTGCTCTGTTCAAAATCTTGAACACTCCCTTTCAAACCCAAAGTCATGGTACTCATCTCCCCTTGCAGTTCCAGCACGCCCCTGGGCATGGCGACGGTTTAAAGAATCTCTCATTTAAATTTAAGGGTTAATAAACAATTTTTTTCCCCCAAGCAGTCAAACCACATGGGGAGAGAGCAGACAACTTAGATTAACCTTGTGTAGAATCTTGCTTGGATCATACCACAGTTTCCGTAAAGTTCTGGCCTGTATCTGTCCTGTGAAAACAGTAATTTATTTGATAGACTGTAACAAGAGTTTAAGACAAAAGATTGTCCAGTCAAGACATGTGATAAATATCTCTGCTTTGAAGTAATCTTTATCTGTCGCTCAGAAATCTGGAAAAGAGCAATGTACATAAATTATCCTAAATTTCATTAGGCAAAAAAAATCCTGCTCTAATTTTTACAAATCCAGATTTTGTTTTGACTTTCCACTGAAAATGCATCTTTTATTGCAAAAACTGATTTATCTGGTCTCACAAACATTATTTAATACCTTTAAATATACCACAGGTCAGGCAGCATCTGTGGATGTTGATGCTTTCTTTATAAGGCACTGTGAACCTCACTTGGAGTATTGTGAGCAGTTTTGAGCTCTTCATTTAAGAAAGTATGTGGTGATGTGGGAGAGGGGTCCAAGGAGGTTCACAAATATGATTCTGGGAATGAAAGGCATCATATGAGGAGTATCTGAGAGCTCTTGGCCTGCACTTGTGGATGTTTAGGAGAATGAGGGGGGAATCTTACTGAAACATTTTGAATGTTGAAAGGCGTGGAGAGAGTAGAAGTAGAAAGGTTGTTTCTCATGGTGGGAAAGTCGATGACAAGAGGATTGAAGTTCGGCCACTTAGAACAGAGGGATTTCTTCAGCCAGAGGGTGATAAATCTGTGGAATTTGTCACCACAGGCAGTTGTGGAGGCCATATCATTGGGTGTATTGATAGTTTCTTGATTAAGCAGTTTGTTGAGGGTGAAGACTATCAAATCAAGCTGATAAATTATGAACATACCTGTATTGCAGTGAATTATTTCCTTAATGTGTTGTCAAGATCTACAAAGTCTCATAAAAAGCTAAATACTGGAAAGCCACAATTAAATGCTTTTATTAATAGAAAGAGAATTAAGAGAAAGATGCTGAAAGCCACACTGTCTTTGAAGATTGATAGCTTGCTATGGTTTACACTTGTTCATACTGATTGGGACATGAAAGTCTGCAGAAGCCATAATTGTAGTAAAAACACACAGAAATGCTGCAGGAGCTCAGCCGGCCTCGCAATGTCCATAGAAGGTAAAGATATATTTCTGACGTTGTGAGCCCGAGCTCTTCTTTGAGGTACAAGCAAATAACAGGAAGGTATCAGGATAAAGATTGAAGAGTGGGAGGGGGAGTAGTCACCTCATTTCTGTCTGGGCATCCTCCAACCAGATGGCATTAACATAGACCCCCTGCTTCTATTTAAAACTCCCACCCCCTTCTTCCCCCATTGCCTTTCCCCTAGCCTGGTCTCTCTCTTTCTCTCCCACATTTTCCCGGTCTCCTTTCATAGAGCCAAAACCAATTCTCACCTTTCCTCTTATCGTATCCAATTAAAACCTTTTGAGGGTCTTGATCCCTCCCCCGGCCAGAATTCAGTCTTTATTCTGATGTCTTCTTGCTCTTTGCTGATACCTGTACCATGAAAAAGGGTTCAGGCCTGAAATGCTGGTAATGTAATCGTTACCCTCCTATGGACACTGCGAGACTGGCTGAGTTTCTCAAACATTTCTGTGTGTTTCTATTTCATACACAAGGAGCCCAAGATGTCAAATCTTTGCCCTAGTCTCTCCTAATGGAGATGGCAATGAACTCAAGATTACAATTCCAGCAGAGTACTGATCAAAGCAATAAGAAAAAAGTTTAGTTGCTTTATAAATATTGTCAAAATATATAAATTAAATGAACCCTTGGAAATAATTTAAGATGACCAGTATTTCTAAAAAACTCCTGCTGATATTTAGCTGGAAATCTTATCTCCACACTAGCCCCCCACCCAGCACACACTCTGGTCTTGCTGCTGTCCTCAGGAAAGAGGTGTAGCTCCCACAAACTTGCCCCAGCAGGTTCAGGAACAGCTGCTCCCCCTCCACCATCAGACCCCTCAACCATTAACTCAGTCAGGGACTCGTTTAAGGACTCTTGCACTTTATTGATTTTTGTTCCTCTCTGATTTGCACAGTCAGTTTGCTTACATTTCTTTATTTGTTTACGTGTTCATTGAGTACAGTTTTTTTTTGCACTACCAATAAATGATAATTCTGCCTGGCCTGCATGAAAAAGAATCTCAGGGTTGCACGTGATGTCATATATGTACTCTGACCAATAAATCTGAATCTGAGGTTCTGGAAGAGGTCACTGCATTGTTATCATTTGAAGGATAGACAAATCAGTGATGGTATTTTTCTAGTGCATTGTAGTGAGCACACATTTTCTCGGGGCTCACTGTGAACCGTCATTGTTGAAGGGCAATGACGTTCCACAGCAACATATTACTGGAGGTTCTATGTCCTGCAGTTGTTGAACAAGGTTCACCATCAGGTGATAGAGGTGTATAAAATCACAACCATTGATAGGGTCGACAATCTTTTTTCGAGGGCAATAACATCACACACTAGAGGACAGGTGTTTAAGATGAGGGGAGGAAGTTTCAAGGAGATGTGCCAGGGCATATATTATACACCGAGTATGATGGGCTGCCTGGAGTATTGATGCAAACAGACACAACAATGGGATTTAATCAGCTTCGAGATAGATAGGTGAAAGGATATCCATCACGTGCAAGCAGCAGAGTTTAACAGACAT
Source organism: Narcine bancroftii (assembly GCF_036971445.1). Taxonomy (NCBI): domain Eukaryota; kingdom Metazoa; phylum Chordata; class Chondrichthyes; order Torpediniformes; family Narcinidae; genus Narcine; species Narcine bancroftii. The sequence continues at coordinate 96,989,349 of NC_091470.1, read as the reverse complement.
TTGGGCTGATGTGCTCAGCTGAAACGTCAAGAACAACAGAGATCAACCTTTGAGTGTGGTCTGCACAATTATATCATTCAATGCAGGAAAGAAAGCCACTCTCCATTTATATCTTGATATTTTTGACAACAAGATCTCTCCTTGAAGGATAACTAATTCAACAAAAATTAATTCTGTTATTTTTATCAAAATGTACTTCACACCTCCTTAGGAGTACAATTAACTAACTCTTGTTTTCAAAAACCTCAAGAGCGGCAGATGAACAGATACAACAGGTCTTTTATGATGATCTTAAACTAAGATCAATGAACAGACTTCTGAAGTGTAAACCAGCCGTGTTCTGCCACTCCTATAGAAACCTCACCACACTTGTCAGAATACTTCAAAAGCAGAGGAAAAACATGTGATTAAAAGTTCAAAACCTCCCTCAGATCAGGTGCATTAAATTTAGAAGAATAGCAAGGACTGAAATGATAAAATGAAGGTGTCAGTTTACCCACAGGAAGCAATTTAAGATAAACATTACTGACTTGATTTCAAAGATCTGGATGAAAATCAAAGTGCATCCTCTTACATTCCTTTGTAGAGTTGCAAATTGATTAGCAATAACTCAAACTCATCTCGTTTTAAGGATCCCTTGTTTTTAAAGGATAACCAAATAAGTCTTCAAAATTATAGGTACACAATCTTTTATCCGGAACCCTTGGGGGACAATGTGTTCCGAATTTCGGATTTTTCTGGATTTCGGAAAGCCCACCCGAATTGTGCTGCTGTATCCACCCCCACCCCCTTCCAGTCACCCGGCCATCTCCCCCAACTGCGGTCCCTCAGCCACTCGGCAGTCTCCCCCAACCACCGGTCCCTCGGCCGCCTCCCCCAACCGCCAGTCCTTTGGTCGCCCAGCCACCTCCCCCAAACGCCGGTCCCTCGGCCGCCTCCCCCAACCGCCGGTCCCTCAGCCACCTCCCCCAACCGCCGGTCCCTCAGCCGCCTCCCCCAACCACCGGTCCCTCGGCCACCTCCCACAACCACGGTCCATCAGCCACCCGGCAGTCTCCCCCAACCGCGGTCCATCGGCCACCCAGCAGTCTCCCCCAACTGCCGGTCCCTTGGCCGCCCGGCTACCTCCCCCAACTGCCAGTCCCTCGGCCACCATCCCCAACCGCTGGTCCCTTGGCCGCCCATCCGCCTCCCCCAACCGCCGGTCCCTCAGCCGCCTCCCCAAACCGCCGGTCCCTTGGCCGTCTCCCCCAACCGCGGTCCATCAGCCGCCTCTCCCAATCATCGGTCCCTCGGCTGCCTCACCCAACCACCGGTCCCTCGGCCGCCCAGTCGCCTCCTCAACTGCCGGTCCTTCAGCCGTCTCCCCCAACCACAGTCGCTTGGCCACCCGGCCGCCTCTCCCCAACCGCCAGTTGCCTGGCCACCTCCCCCAACCACCGGTCCCCACTTGCTAGATTTTGGAGCTTTCTGCATTTTAGATGTCCAGTTAAAGGATTAAAAGTTTTGATTGAGTGGACTTGCGAAAATGTTTTCATGTGGGAACTAGCAAAGCCAGAGACCATCATTATAAGACAGCGACTGAAAAATCTAATAGAAAATTCAAAATAAATCAGTATTGAAGAATGGTGAGAAGGTGTAACTTCCCATTATGGAGAAATGATGAGATGAACAGTATAGGCCCACTTAAGGAAAGAAACATAAAAGATGCAGATGTTGGAATCTTGAGCAAACCAAGAATTGTTGGAGGAATTCAGCAGGTCAGAGCATCTATGGGTATAAATGGTCAATGTTTTGGGTCGGCACACTTTAATGGAAGGTTGAACAAAACATGAGGAAGAAAGGAATGGAGAATAAGCCAACAGATTCAGCTGAAGAAACTGCTGGAGTGGAGCTTGCACTGGTTGAGCCAAGTGGCACGATCCCACTCCACACATGAGCTTATAAAATGTATTTAGTAAACCACAGTTTTCAAAATATAGTGTCAGACTTCAATCCAAGATGTCCTGAAAACAAATGGATATGTTCACATAAAATAAACAAATCTGAAGTTGTCCTGGGCATATCAATCACGTACATGATGACTGTAGTTCTGTAAAGTGTCAATTCCAAGCAATGAAGAGGTCCTCTTTCATATTTACCAAGGAGCCAGGCAATTTTACTAAATTTATAGCGAAATTACTCTTTGACAATTTTGTGATGGCTGGATAAATTACTCCAAAATAAGGCTGTTCAAAGTCCTCCACACTTTTTTTCCTTTATTTGCCCCTGTGCTTCATGGTTTTAAATTTGTCATCAAACAATTCACATGTAATTAATGTGCACATTTCAGATTTTGTTCAAGGTTATTTGTATACATTTTGGTTTGACCGTGAACAAATTACAGCACTTTTTGTACATAGTTCCCTCAGGGCACCATAATGTTTGGGAGGATCCTTGGAATACCAGTCCCTTTGCGATTACTGAGATCACCAGTATGCTCTTTCTTCTTAATGATGTTTCAAACCGTTGATTTTGGTAATCCTAAGGTTTGGGTGATGTCTCCTACTGTTTTATTCTTGTTTATCAGCCTCAAAAATGGCTATTTTGATTTTTATTGGCACAATTCTGTGTTGAAAACTGGCAACTATAGACTGCAAAAGTGATCAAAAGCTTAGAAGCAACCCCAGCTCTCTTATATCTGCACCAATGAAGCAATTAAACATACCTGAGAATTCACAAACCCCTGTGAAGCCCAATGTCCCAAACTATGGTGCCCTGAAATGAGGGGACTATGTATAAAAAGTGCTGTAATTTCTTCCTGTTCAAAACAAAATGGATACAAATAACCTTGAATAAAATCGGGAAATGTGGACATTAATTACATGTGAATTGTTTGATTATAAATTTCAAACTGTGGAGCATAAAAAAGTGTCTTCATCCTAAACATGATGGAGGGCACTGTAGATTCCATCTAGACAGCAGAATCAACCCAAGTACTGCCTGTTGAAAGCAGAAAGTATTCTGCCTGGAGGTCAGTAACTCGTGGAGTTCCGCAGGGATCTATACTGGGACCCCTGCTCTTTGTGATTTTTATAAATGACCTAGATAAGTGGAAGAAGTGGTCAATAAGGACTGTTGATGATACAAAGGTTGGAGGAATTGTGGATAATGCTGAAAGGTGTCACAGGTTATAAAAGGATATAAACGGTTTGCAGAGTTTGGCGGAAAAGTGGAAGATGGAGTTCAATAAGTGTGAGGTGAAGCATTTTGGAAGGTCAAATCTCAAGGCTGAGTACAGTATCTGATGGTCAGATACTTAATGTGGAAGAACAGAGGGATCTTGGGATCCAAATCCATACATCACTCAAGGTTGCGTGCACGTTAACAGGATAGTCATGAAGGCCTATGGGATGTTGGCCTTCATTAGACAGGAGAATGGTCGTGAGGTCATGTTGGAACTCCACAAATCTCTGGTTGAAACCACACTTGGAGTATTGTGTTCCGTTCTGGTACCTCATTATAGAAAGATGTGGAAGCTATGGAGAGGGTTCAGAGGAAATTTACCAGGATGTTGCCTGGATTGGAAAATAGATTTTATGAGGCAAGGTTAGCAAAGCTGGGACTTTTCTCTTTGGAGTGAAGAAAGATGAGAGGTGACTTAATAGAGGACTACAAAATTCTGAGAGGCATAGATAAGGTAGACAGTCAGCACCTTTTTCCCAAGGCAGGAGCAGCAAACACAAGAGGACATTTGTACAAAGTGAAGGGAGGAAATTTTAGGGGAGACATCAGGGATAGGATTTTTTTTTTAAATTGTATTTATTTATTTACACAGATATTTATGAATGCCTTGCCAGGGGTGAGATGGAGGTTCAAACATCAAAGGCATTTATTAGACAGGCACACAGATGAAACAAAAATGGAGGATTATGAGGTAGGGAGGCTTTATTTGTTTTTGGTAGGAATATATAGGTCAGCACATCAAGGGCCAAAGGGCCTGTGCTGTGCTGTAGTGTTCTATGTTCTCCAGCACCCTACTACAAAGTTCAAAAGCTGATTGCATGACTGACCTAAGCTGAAAATTAACAAACATTACCATCAGGTAGGTTTCAGGGCAGATTCATTTGGACACTCTCAATTTAACCATTTTCCTGGAGCACACTCACAACATTTTCAATGACCTGATCTAGATCAACCAGGTTGCTGATTAGTCAAGAAAGCATACCAACACCTCTACCTTCTTAGAAGATATGGAAGTAGCAGCTGTAACACTTAATCAAGGTGCTTAGACAGAAAGATACAATTCAATCCATGCAATTTAATGCTTTCCAAATGAATTGAAACATTATTAGGTTGAATATTCAGACAGATTACTATTTTTGCTGTATATCTACAATAGAGCACTCACTTGTTTGCTGTGTTAAAAATTTCATTAGTCAAGTAAATGCAAGGGTTTATATAATCCTGACTATCAGGAAGGATCTGTGAAAGAGATTTTGAAAATTAGGTAAGAGCATTAAGTGGAATTTTAAAAACATTAACTGGAAACAACCACTATATTGGTTACCCTCAGTAATTATTAAATCGTCCTTAGCAATTAAAATCTTAAAACAGAGGAAAAAAAAACAACCTTGTGGTTGAACTAGTGGATCAAATGCGTACTCCCACATAACTCAGTCAGGGATTTTGTTCCTTTGCACTTTCCTACATCTAAACTATTCCAGAAGACCCTGCGGCGTGCTCTCGTCAAATAACAACCACTGCATCTAAACTTGAACGCAAAACTGCCTATGTTAGTAAAGTGGAAAGTGTGGAACTGGACTTGCAGATAAAGCCAGCAAATTCTAAAGATGAAAGAAATATGATTGGAGAAAAACAAAACATTGAAAATAAAACAGAAAAGGATTTTATTTGAAAGCCTATAATTTCACATTAAGTAAGAACAAAAAACACAGGAAACACTGGTTGCACTGGTGAGAAAACAAACTTGTTCCAGGTCTAATGAATAATCATATACCTGAAATATTAACTGATTCTCTTTCCACACATGCTACCTGCCCTGCACAGGAGACCGTAAGCTCAAGATCAAGCAGAGAATGTGACATCGGAGGAGATTGCTCAGGTTCTTATCTTTTGTTCAAGAGATGAGAGCTGAACATCTATGTGTTTGGTGGATATGCCTCACCTCATCTCTAAATGTGTATTAAAAATATTTAGTATATGAAAGTGGAAGGTGAAAAACCTCTCTCGGCCTGCTCAAGATGAGAGGTCGATCACATAAACAAGTTTCTTCATGAACTGTGTTGGGGATCAGTCTCCTGCTCCAGAATACACTGCTACATAAAGTAAAGATCATATAGAAACCATACATTTCATATTTTACTGGCAACACAAGTTTTGAGACCTTCCTTTTATTGTTCTATTGATCCTCTTCTTACATGGTTTGCAGATCAGAAACATACTTGGGTAATGATCTGGAATTGTGAGAGAGGAGCTGCAGGCAATCCTCTCAACTATGAAGTAATATTCATGTCGAAATAAAAGCGATGTTCTTCATAATTAAAAAGGCAATGGCCCTAAAACTATATTGCTTTTTTTAAATAGATACCCACCCATAAATATTTAAAGACATCAGTTTCCATTACTCTAATTATGACATCAACAAAGCAGATAAAGAAGTAAAAACTCCTCCCTAAAGCCTTCAGTAACTTGCAATACAATTTTCTCATTTCAGCAAATGGAGAAATGTTACTTACCATGAATTTGGCATCTCCTTTTGAAAGTGTATTGGTGACAAAATTTATTGATTCCAGGCATTCCACAACTTTATTAAGAAGCTTAGGCTGAAAAAGATCCAATAAAAAAAATCTTGGTAATTGAGCTGCAATGGATTTCTTATCCAAGCATTGTTAATCAGTGCCACCATTAAACATTTGCCCTAATCAAACCAGCATACTTGCATGCCACACTCTTTATCCTTCCACAGTTCAAAATACATTTTCTCTCTCCCTCCTCCCCCCCACCCCCAAATACAATCAAAATTTGACAAAAAGATCTTTAATATTGTTGATTCTTTCCACAATCCTCTTGGGTATTGGGAGGGAGTTTCATTTGTTCTCCGTAACACTACTGGCAGTGATAGCCTTGATCTTAGTTCAATAAACTGCAGATGATACTATGCACCATAACTAAATTTCCAAGGGATTTTCCTCACTCTAAAGAAAACCTGCAAGAAATAATACCGAAGGCTAAATACCTGATGCATACCTCTTGTACAGCTGCAGTAAATGCGGCATACAATCTCATCACCCACACAAGGCCCAGACCAGTCATCCAACGTCCACAATTTTAAAAAACTTCATTCCTACCTCATAACCCTCTATTTTACTTTCATCAATATGTCTGTCTAAGAGTATCTTAAATGGCTCCTAATGTTTCAACCTCCACCACCACACCCACCTTCCCCCCCCCCCCCCAACCCCAGCAAGGCATTCCATGCACCCACAACACGTGTAAAAAAAACAACTTACCCCTGAGACCTCCCCAAAACTTTCCTCCCTTCACTTTGTATAGATGCCCTCTGGTACTTGCTATTCTTGCCCTGGGAAAAAGGTGCTGGATGTCTCCTTATCAATACCTCTTAGAATCTTGTAGACCTCTTAACAAGTTGCCTCTCACACCTCTTCATTGCAAAGAGAAAAGCCTGAGCTCTGCTAATCTTGCCTAATATTTTCCAATCCAGTCCACATCCTGGTAAATATCCTAATATCCTCTGCACCCTCTCCATAGCTCCCACATCCTTCCCATAATGAGGTGACCAGAACTGAACACAATATTCTAAGTGTGGCCTCACCAGAGATATATAGAGTTCCAACATGACCTCTCACCCCTCCCCCCTCCCCTCGACTAATGAAGCCCAGTATCCCATAGGCCTTCTTAATTATCCCATCAACCTTGAGAGATGTATGGATTTGGACCCCAAGGTCCCTTTGTTTCTCTGCACTGTTAAGTATTTCCATGCCCTTTTCTATTCTAGTGAACAGCCAGGCAAGTAATCCCGAGATTCAGTTGCTGTTCCTACGTGTTTCCTGATGCATACATTTTTGGGGGGTACTTTTTTGCAATTACATCAATATAAATCAGAAAGAAAAGCTTGGGCTTCCTCTCAAGACTTGACTCAGTTCAAGGATAAAATGGTCAGCCCCCATCAATCAACTTTTATTAACTTATTCAGGTCATTTAAAAAACTCTACCTGACAAAGTAACAAAAAGGAAAACCTCCAACATTCAAGATTTTAAAAAATATTAGCAAAGGGAAATGTAACTTCATGGAAGAGAGAGACGAGGGTGATGCATTATAAAGATACTCTACCCATTCTCAAAGGACGAAAAATACTAGAGGTTAAAAAACCAGTCTAAAAATTAGAATAGAGAGTTTATTTTTTCAATTTTAAAACAGTGACTGAGAAAATAAGTGGTAATTAAGACAGACAAATCCTCTACCCAGAGGTATAAAAATATACAAAAGGATATACAAGTTTCAAAATCTTATTGGATTCATGAATTCTGCTTATTGAATGTAAATTTTTGAAGGTTATCCAGTATATAAAAAGAAACAGGAAGATGGCAAATTTCAAATTCTCCAGCACAGAAGGCTGCAGAGGCTATATCATTAGAAAATGGCCATCACAGTTAGAGCAGCAGATAGCACAATGCTGTTACAGTGATTGGGACTGGGTATGAATCCCGTGTTGTCTACATTCTCCTCGTGTCTGTGTGGGTTTCCTCGTGGAGGGAAAGGGAGGGGGTTGAGGTGGCGGGGGGGCCTCTGGTTTCCTCCCACCATTCAAATTGAAACGGGGATTGTAGGTCAATTGGGAAGCATGGATGTGTGGGCCAAAAGGACCTGTTACTGTGCTGTATGACTATTAAATTTTTTAAATTAAATTTAAATAAAAGAGGAAGTAGATACATTTTGGAAAGATTAGAAAAGGAGGGCTATGTGGGAGTAGCTCCAAAGAATCAGCCATGATCATATTGAATAGAGAAGGTACAAAGGCCCGTTCCAACATCTCAAGGCTCAGGAACAGTTTTTATCCAACAGTGGTCAGGCTCTCGAACCTTCCTTACTACAGTACTGTAACCTTAATGGTAAACTACTCAGAAACCATCAAAAGATCTATCTGCACTGCTTAAATGTTACTTTTATTTACTTGAACTAACTGCAACTGTGAATATTTATCCGTTAATATTTATCCGTTAATATTTATCCTCTTTCCTGTCTCGACATACTGTGGCAACCTAATATTTTACTATTTGTATTTGGTATATCTTACTTACATATTTGATTGCTACAAGTAAAATTTTGGTGCTTATGTACATTTTACCTATGTATACCAAAATAAACTCCCCAATTTTAAATCTATTTTGTGTTCCATGTCCCAACAACATTGGGGGAATAAAATTAATCTATGATTTGGAATCTTTGTCAATTATTTTAAATCTATGACTTTAATTTAACACCCAAGTTAACAAATTTTTTTTCTCTCTGTATATTTCAAGAAAGTCACTCAAATCCCTGTAAACACATACAAGGTCAACTCTTCACTATCGGATTCCCTATCAAGATTTTATACCACATACAGCTACTGATAATGTTAATGAGATGTTCTCCGAGAAGATCAAGGAAACATGAACAAAAAGATCGTCTCCACTGCACTAAAGAATTAAATCTCCAGCATTGATTTGTCACAGGAATCTGGATCGAAAAATCTTTTAAGAAGCCATTGGGGAAAGTAAGATTCTGTGAAATGAGCACAACTGTAGACCGAAACCAGACCAGCATGAGAAAAAGGCAATACCCCAAGGTAAAACTCTCTCCGTTTCACTCAGCAGCAGCAGTTTGTTTATTAAAGTGTAAAGGAGGAAATTCAGAATTAAAACAGAAAAAAAAACCAGTTGTAGAAATATCAGAGGGAACATGTGGAAATGAAAAGCAGAGGTTTTCAATGGAAAACAACGAGAGGTCATGGAGCCGAAGAATGACTCTTTCACTTTTCATAGATCAGTCGGTGCCTGTGCTGCTGAGGGCTTATCTATTTTCTGTTCTTAACTATGCAATCGCAAGAACCATTTGGAAAAGAGCAAGAGAGATACTCTAATGCACCCTAGTGGCTGCATCAGTTACACACATGGACATGTCCTCTATAACCTGCACTGCACTCCTCTTTCTCAAAATCTACCATCATGATTATCCTGGTACATCTGGTTTAAATTATATTCTTGTCAGATGGATCCTCTGCTTCGCCCCCTTCCTGTTTACTGAATCCTACACCTATATCTTTTTCATGCAATAACTTCTTCGCTTCCTTTAAAATAAAAGGACTGAGAGACCTTGACAGAGCATTGTTATACCTGCCTCTGGTGGAGTATTACAAACGCCAGATCAAAGATCTCCTGTTCTCATCTCAAATAGCCAAATCTATCAACTGTGTTCCAAATTTCAACCTTCCCTTCCTCAACTACTGTATCGTTATTTCTGAGGATCAGCTGCCAACCCTTATAATTCTACGTTGATTAGAATTTCCTTGTAGCAGGAGGACCCTACTACATTCTCCAAACATCTCAGTCTACAGAATTTATTGGCATGAACAAGTCATGAAATTCAGTGTTTTGTGGCAGCATCATAGAGCAAACATTCATATTATAACAATCTTACAAAATTATTATAAAAAATAATAATAAGAGAGCATGAAAAGTAAGGCAGTGTCTTTGGTTCATTGATTATTCAGGATCTGATGGCAGTGGGGAAGAAACTGTCCTTGAGCCGCTGTACCTCAGCCTCCTGTACCTTTTTCCCTGTTGGTAGCAGAGTGCAGAGGGCACAGCCTGGATGGTGGTGTCCTGGAGGGTAGAGGCTGCTTTCTTATGACATCGCCTCTTGTAGATGTCATCGATGGAGTGAAGACCGGTGCCAGTGATGTCGCAGTCTGAGTTAACAAACCTGAAGTTTTATTCTTGTCCTGAGAGTTGGCACCTCCGTACCAGGCAGTGATACAACCAGCCAAAATCCTCTCCACGATACATCTAGAGAATTCGGTGACATACCGAATCTCCTCAAACTTTGTAAGTATGGCTATTAGCAAGCCTTTGTGATTGAATTGACATGGAGGCTCCAGGACAGATCCTCGGAGATGTTGACACCCAGGAATTTGAAGTTCTTGACCTTCTCCATTAACGACCCCTCAATGAGGTCTGGTTCATGTCTCCTGACTTCCTTCTGAAGCCCACATTCATCTCCTTGGTTTTGCTAACATTGAGTGCAAAGTTGTTGTTGTGACACCACTCAATCAGCTGATCTATCTCGCTCCTATACACTTCCTCATAGCCGTCTATGATTCTGCCGACAACCATGGTATCATCAGGATATTTGTAGATAGCATTAAAATTGTGCCTCACCACATAGTCATTCACAAAATGCAAGCAAACTAATTTTGATGTCCCCATCACCTTGTGAAGAAGGCACCCCTTAGGTCCTTTTTATATCTTTTCCCTCTCACTAAAGTATCTTTGCCCTCTAATTTTAAGTTCCCCTATCCTAGAGAGAAAAGCCTATGATTATTTACCTTCTATACCCCTCTGAAGATTTTAGACAGTCATCCTTTACCCTTTCTGCACTCTTTTCAACTTAATAATTAAGTGCAGTCTCAAAGTTTTGTACAAATGTAACATTAACACACTGCTCCTGTACTGAATTATGCCATGACTGACAAAGGCAAGCACATCACCCTAACTGTGTTACAACTTTCATGGACCCAAGCACTTATACCCTAAAACCTTTGCTCTACAGCACTTGCTAGAACTCCATCTTGTTAGTCCTGTCCTGGCTTAATCTACCAAAGTAAAACATCACATTTTTTTCCAAGTTAAATTCAATCTGCCACTTTTAACATTTTTAAGTTTATGTTTGTCACAAAATACCTAGAAAAACATCAGGAAAGAGATGCAGTTGGTTTGGGACAAGAGGGAGGCCTATACCAAATATAAAAAACAAGGGATTGAGGAGATGTATGGTCATTACTTAGATTGCAGGAAGAAGCTTAAGAGGGAAATTAGAAAGGCAAAAAGAAGGTATGAGATGTCCATAGCTAATAAGGTGAAGGTGAATCCTAAGGATTTTTACAGATATGTGAACAGTATAAAAGGAGGGTTAAGGATAGAATAGGTCCACTGGATGATGGGGCCGGTGAACTATGTCAAGAACCGTATGAGATGGGAGAAATATTGGACAACTTTTTCTCATCCGTATTCACAAGGGAAAGGGACATTGAGCTATATGAGATAAGAGAGGCAAAGGGTTTAGTTATGGAGAGGATAGGGATTAGTAAAGCGAAAGTTTTGGAGCTTCTAGGGTCAATTAAGGTGGATAAGTCTCCTGGTCCTGATGGGATTTTTCCCAGGACTTTAATGGAGGTCGGGGAACAAATAGCGGGGGCACTGAGTGATTTTTCAAAGATCACTGGAGGAGGGGGTGGTACCACAGGATTGGAAGGTTGCAAATGTTGTTCCATTGTTCAAAAAAGGCAGTAGGTGTAGGACAAGTAATTATCGGCCAGTAAGTTTAACTTCAGTGGTGGGGAAGGTTATGGAGGGTATTCTTCGAGATAGTATATATGCATATCTGGATAGGCAGGAATTGATTAGGGGCACCCAGCATGGGTTTGAAAAAGGAAAGTCATGTTTGACGAACCTTGTTGAGTTTTTTGAGAAAGTGGCAAAAAAGATGGATGAAGGTAGAGCGGTGGATGTGATCTATTTGGATTTTAGTAAGGGTTTTGATAAGGTTCTGCATGGAAGGTTAATAAGGAAGGTTAAGTCACTGGGAATTAGTAGAAAGATTGTGACATGAGTTCAGAGGTGGCTGGGAGATAGACAGCAGAGAGTCATGGTGGACAACTGTAGGTCATGTTGGAAGCCTGTGACAAGCGGGGTGCCTAGGGATCGGTGCTGGATCCCTTGTTGTTTATCATTTATATTAATGATTTAGAGGATGGTGTGGTTAAATGGGTAAGCAAATATATGGATGATACGAAAATAGGGGAAGTGGTGGATAGTGAGGTAGATTTTCTTGGATTACAGCAGGATTTGGTTTGTTTGGAAGAGTGGGCTGAAAGATGGCAGATGGAATTCAATGTAGACAAGTGTGAGGTGTTGCATTTAGGTAAAAATAACCAGAATAGGACATAGAGAGTTAAGGGGAGGGCATTGAGGCATGCAGAGGAGCAAAGGGACCTGGGGGTTATGGTACAAAGTTCACTGAAGGTGGATTCCCATGTAGACAGGGTGGTTAAAAAGGCATATGGTATGCTGGCCTTTGTAAATCATAGTATAGAGTATAGGAACTGGGAGGTGATGCTGCAGCTGTTTAAGACATTGAGGCCAGGTTTGGAGTACTGTGCTCAGTTTTGGTCTCCAAATTACAGAAAGGATCTAGATAAGGTGGAGAGGGTGCAGAGAAGCTTTACAAGGATGTTATCTGGATTACAGGGTGAGATTAAGGAGACTGGAGTTTATTCATTGGAATGTAGATGACTGAGAGGGGACTTGATAGAGGTATTTAAAATTATGAAAGGAATAGATAGACTAAACAGACTCTATCCCCTGAGGGCAGGGGAGGTTGGAACAAGAGGCCATAAGTTAAGGGTAAGGGGGCAACACTTCAGGAGAAATATTAGAGGTGGCTTTTTCACTCAGCGAGTGGTGGCAGAATGGAATGAACTTCCGAATGAGATAGTTGTGGCAGGGTCCCTTCTGTCATTTAAGAGAAGGTTGGATGTGTACATGGAGGTGATAGGGTTGGAGGGTTATTGGCGGAGAGAGGGAGGTTTGAGCTAGTGGAGTTGTTCTAGTGAACTGGTGCGGACTCGAAAGGCTGACATGGTCTGTTACCGCTCCGTAAATGGTTATAATGCTCTAAAACTTGTACTACCAGGTTCATGAATAGTTGCTACCCCTCCACCATGTAATTTTCCTGTATGTGTGCTATGCCTGGATGTATATCTGCATGTTTTTTAACCGAGGACTGGAGGACACTGTTTTGCCAGGTTGTATTTGTATAATTAGATGATAATAAATTTGAACTTGATGTAGTTCAGTGTTGGACTCTATGAATTGCATTCTACTATTATCACCTTACCTTGGGATTTATGTACACCACATTGACCACCGCCAGTGGGCTGATATCGCCTCAAACCATGCATCTTGGCGCCTCACAGTTCGGCGGGCAGCAACCTCCTTTGAAGAAGACCGCAGAGCCCACCTCACTGACAAAAGACAAAGGAGGAAAAACCCCAACCAACCAATTTTCCCCTGCAACCGCTACAACCATGTCTGCCTGTCCCGCATCGGACTTGTCAGCCACAAACGAGCCTGCAGCTGACCCCTCCATAAATCTTCGTCCACGAAGCCAAGCCAAAGAAGAAGAGGTAATTAAAACTTACTCTTTTTAAAGATTCTGAAGTATAGTCTGGATGAGTCAAAAGAATATCCATATCACCACTGGACTCAGCACCTGAAGACAAAAGGAGAAAAGAAACACAAGGAATCATTCTTCTCATCCATACTGGTTAACATTTCTAAATTTCATAGTATTTAAACAATTTTCTTTTTAATGGATAGGAAAATATCACAAATTTTCCTAATATGAAAGTTATTTTCTTTGTTCACAAATGAACAAAGACAATAAAACTAGTGGCATTACATTTCCAATAATGTTCCTAACTCTTTAAGTCCCATGATTGATCACAGTCAGCACTCACCCAGTCCCATTCTGCGCTCGCCCTGAATAATGTTCACTGCAAATATGTAGGGGTTTTTTAATTTAAATCTTTAATTTTATCTTCAACTTGCACACTCAAGGTCGGAAACATTTCTGTCAATTTACCAATATTCACAGTTCTTAACTCATTCTCCTATTTTCTTGATGAATCAAATATAGCAAACTTGCTTTTGAGATTGGTGGAAGTATATAGAATTCCCCAGAGGTTGGTACTAGGACCATAATTTTGCTTTATATCAATGATTTGAATTTGCAGAGCATGTTCCAAGTGTACAGATGACTTAAAACCTAGAGCCATACTGAACGACAAGGGAATAGTCATATATATAAAGGAAACACCATATCAATAGGCTGGTTAGTGACAAATAAGTGGCATGGATTGCAAGGGAATCAGAAAAAAAATTAAATATGAGACAGTCAGTGGTGTTCAGGGAAATCACCAAAGATCATAGAATAAACTTGACTGGCAACAAAGATAAAAGAAAGCATGCCTTTTTTTTTAATTGTAGCAAGTACTTGGGATTTAGAGTCATAGAGCTCTAGAGCACCAAAACATTGCTCCAGCCCTTCTAATCTCTGCCAAACTATTATTCTGCTTAGTTCCACGGACCTACACTTGTATCATAGCCCTCCATACACACCCATGTACCTATCCAAACTTCTTTTACTGTCGAAATCGAGTTAGTTTTGCTAAAAAGTGACTTCCTTATTAGAAATGGTTGAAATATTTATTGTGAAGCCATTCCACTTTTAGTAACTTCCATTTCAGACTCTTAACTTTAACACAGACAACATAAAAAGAATAGGTGACATTTCCAGTGATCTTTCGAGGAGGTGAGAAAGTAGTTAAATAATCAAAAGGGAATCTTGGATTACCGCACATGCTGGGGTATAAGATGTTCCCACCCCCAGAATTTCCCGTTAAAATGTAGGTTTTGAGCTACACTTCCTGTATAAAATTTCTCCAGATCTGGCACTTACCACTGGAAGGAAGTGATGCAGTCACAATATTTTAAAAGTAAATTACCCAGTCAAGGTTCAATTTTATTACCATATTTTAAAATAAACCATCGTCGGCACCTTTAACAAGCCTTTCAAAGGCTGTACAGAGCCGATGGCAGTCGAATTGGGCAGATGGACCCCACAGGGGAGCGCTGAGACTTCGGTGTTGAGATTCGGATTTTATACTTGGCAGGAAGGGGAAAAACACCAAGACTTCGCTGTTAAGGTTCGGATTTTACACTTGGCTTACAAGACGACCTCTGGTTTTGGGCTGACATTTTTACGATTCATATACCATCTTTCACGCAACAATAGCCACAAGAGCAAGTATCTCATTTGTTTTTATTGATAATGCTAAATGAAGAATGCACCAACCTCGTCGGAAACTGCCACAAACGGTGGCAACGTATTTAGGATCTAGTTTTTCCACCTCCGACAGAACTATAGCCTAAAGAGTAGAGGGTGACAAAAATAATTATAATTCATGAGATAAGTCACAGCTCTGGGTGTGATCTATGCCAGATCTTCAATTCACTACAACTCTAAAGCAATAAAATTCAACGTCATCATTACCCTATGAGAGCTGTAACAAGCTGAAAAACAAGGCTTTGGTGAAAATTCTGAAAGAGATTAAATACTTTGGATGAATGACGAAAACTAGGAGTAGAATATGCAGTTGGCCATTCAGGACTGTGACAATGAGACATGATTTAGAGGTTGGTGAATTGGCAATACTCTACCTAAAGATAGTAGATGTTAGTGAATGGATATATTCTGAATGCACTATGAACTGTCAATTGTCCATTGATAAAGGAATTTTGTACCCTTCCTTGTCATTTAGCAAGCTGATCAAGCCATCACCTTGCTAAATGACAAGGAAGGCTCATGGCTCTCACACTATCTCCATTTTCACCAACACCAATAAGGGAAAGTAGAGAGAGGGTACAAAATTCCTTAATCAATGGACAATTGACAGTTCATAGTGCATTCAAGTGAACCAATGAAAAGCACAGAACAGGCTATTGGAATATGCTTCACAAACATTTGCTGTGGGGAAAGAGAATTTTGAGGCATATAGAACATGATGGAATATTAGTTGAAAGAGCAATTAAAGAAATGAAGATGAAGCCATGATTTTAATAAGATTCAATTTATCGCCATGGTAATAACACAAAATTGCTTTTGCCTGCTGTAAAGATTCAATTTATCGCCATGGTAATAACACGAAATTGCTTTTGCCTGCTGTAACGCAGACAGATTCGCCATCGGCAGAAACTGCCTGAAGTGCCTCTTACAGTCAGAGAAAGAAGCAAAAGAGGGTTCTCCCCCGAGTCACTGAGTGTCCGTAAATTGGCCTCCAGCACTCCTGTAGCCACATAGAGTGCAGTCCAAACCAACGGCAACCTGAGCTGCAGATCTGATCCTCCAATACAAACAGGAATCCTTCAGTGCCCTCTCACATCCCAGTTCCGATACCTGGCACCCCTTTAGCCAGTTTTGAGCCAGTCTCCAGCAGTCCGCACCCGCATCCTCTGTGGGTTCCTCGCCTTCAGTCACCAGCAGCCCGCTGCCGCACGTGTGGGTCTTTCAGCTGCAGAGCTCCTCACTGATCTGCCGCCATGATCACGGGACTATGAGTCATGTCCTCTGCTTTTCCTCATATGGAGGGTGGGGGTTCTCCCTGTTTTCTGGTACCCTGTGCCACTCCTTCCTTTCCTGGAGTCTGCAACCCCTTGTGGCTGCTGCTGACCACAGGCACCACCATCTTGGGCGCAGACCCGAGGATCGCAGATATTTTTAAGAAGCTGTTAACTGCAATCACCTCAGAGGAAGTACAAGTAACGGACAAAAAGCTTATTTTAGACAGCTTGCTTGGACAATACTTCAGATCATATCAACATAATCGTGAATATTCCCTCCCAAGAGAGATAAAACATACATCCAGGACTTGGGTCCCCTCTAATTCTTTGTACAAGGAATCTCCCACTACACACTACATAGCATTTCCCCCCCCCCCCCCCCCAAGAGAACCTAGAAGAAACTCACTGGTCACAGGGAAAACATGCAAACTTCACGCAGACACCACCCAAGGTCAGAATTGAACGTGGGTCTTCGATACTGACAGGCAGAGGCTCTACTAGCTACACCACTTCCCACAGGAAATTCAAGACATAAATTTGACGTGATAGCAGATAATTTTTAGCAAGATTTATAGGGAGGAGCAACTACTAGAATTTTAAGGGTAGATTTTAAAAGGGATGATTGGTCTACAATTCTATGAAGATGACATATCACATTGACATTCACTCATGAAATATGGGATCTTGGACTTTATTATCAAAGGCACAAAGCACAAGTTGGTAAATAATGCTAAAATGATACAAAAACATTTGTTCAAAACCAATTAGGGATATCAATTTCTAAGCACCACACTTTTGTAAAAGCATGGAGGTTTACTAGAATAATTCCAAGGTTTGAAGTTTGGAGTTTTATAGATAGTCTTGAGAAAATAAGAGAGATGCATTAGCATTTATCAGCTGAATGAGGGGTATACAAAAGAAAGCAGCTGGGATCTGTGGAAATATTTTCTATCCAATAGGATCCACAGTTACACAATATTATCCGAGCCTGATGCTTGTCAAATGCACAAGCTTCACAAGAAGACTTTACTGAATCATCAGATGCAGTTTAAAGATAGAAGAAAGCTGCTAGACAAACACAGCGGGTCAGTCAGCATCTTTGGAAGCCAAGCAAAATTTGGCATTTCAGGGAGAGACCCCTGCATTAGGGCCAGGTGCGATTTAAGCTGGCCTTACCTGCAGTTTCAGCATTTCTGCCCGAGGAATTCGCTTTTCAAAATCTTCAAAATATCTACAGAGATAAATAAAACAACTGAGCAAACATTCATTTTCAAGCAAATTCTTTTATTAAGGGAAATGTCTATTCATTAAATATTCAGATAAAATGCACGGGTCTTACATTTATGTGGTTAATGTAAATAACAGGATGGCATTAAAAATGAACAGAATGAAAGAAGAACTATCCAACATTTGCATATTAACCAAGGAGCAAAACAAGATGGTCAGCTGAATACTGAAATCCAATAAAACTTTGACCTTCCTGCTCCTATAATGGAAAAGGCAAAACTTTAAAAATTAGAACATAGAACAGTAAAGCATAGTAGGGAACCTTCAGCCCACAATGTCGTGCTGACCTAGATAAACCTACTCCACATCAACTAATCTCTCCCTCACAGCACATAACTTTCCATTTTTCTTACATCTACGTGCCTATCCAAGAGTCTTCTAAATGCTGCAATTATATCAGTCTCCACCACGAACTCCAGAAATGCATTCCAGGTATCTACCACCACTTTCTATGTAAAAGACCTAACTCTGATATCTCTTTAAACTTTCCCTCCCCAAACACCTGAAACAGATGTCCTCTGGTACTGGCTATTGCCACCCTGGAAGAAAGGAGTGGCTTGTCCACCTATCCTTGCCTCTCATAATCCTATACACCTCCATTTAGTCACCTCTCATCCTCTATCACTCCAAAAAAAAAGCCCAAGCTCACTCAACCTTTCTTCAAGCAACATGCTCTTCGAATTAGTCGCAAGGCTATGATTACAAAGATGCCCTTCAGTCTATATCTCCAGATTTAAGAGACTATATACCCACCTGTCCATTTTCTGAAAGTGTTAATTTTGTAAAATCATGTGGAGATCATTTTGACACAAATACTGTGCATTACAAGGTTATAGCAACAGAGATTATGTGGCAAAAAGGCTTCAGCAATGAACAAAAAAATTCAGGAGGTAAACCCCATCGGGGATTTTCACTTCTTCTCTGTACCCTTCTGCCAAACTCAACCCACCTTTCATTACATTTTAAAACATTTTACCCCCAATTTTCCCAGCTGAGATGAAAGGCCTTTATTCTATTGCCTGATTCCCAAGTATTTCCAGCATTTATGTTTCATTTTAATGTTCCAGCATTTGAAGCATTTTCATTTTGGATTCATTTTGTTATATTATATTTGTAGACATTTCAATAACATAAAGCAAGCAAACAGTTCCTCACACTCCCCAACTATGCCTGGCCTTCAGTTGGCTACATGGAGCAATCCATGCTACAAGCCTACACTGGCAAGGTCCATCAACTCTTCCTCCATTACACTTTTGTGCTGCCTCATGCATCCACAAGGAGCTTGTCGACGTCATCCACTTTGCTGCCAACTTCCACCCCAACCTCAAATTCACGGTGCATCTTGGAGCCAAAAATCAATCCTCACTTCTCCTCTTATCATATCCTATTAAAACCTTTAGTTGGTCTGGTCTCACTGGCCAGTCTTCAGTCTTTATTCTGATGCCTTCCTGCTCTTTGCTTATTTCTTGAAACGTCGGTGATATATACCTCCTATGAATACTGCGAGACCAGCTGAGTTCCTCCAGCATTTCTGGGTGTTTTTACCACAGGTACACAATCCTTTATATGGAACCCTCAGGGGACAGTGTGTTCCAAATTTCAGATTTTTCCAGATTTCAGAACAAAAGTCCCCCCCAACCCGCCTGAGTTGCGCTGCCATCTCTCTCCCCCCCTTGCCCACCCAAGTCGCGCTGCTGTCTCTCCCCCACCCAACCTCGTCACGCCGCCATCTCTCCCCCCCCTCGCCCACCCGAATCGCACTGCTGTCTCTGCCCCCACCCAACCTAGTCATGCTGCCGTCTCTCTCTCCCTCCGCTGTACCAGCACAGAAAAAAAAATAACGGTTTTTGGAGCTTTCCAGATTTTAGATGTCCAAATAAAGGGATTGTGCACCTGTACAAACACATCATCTGCAGACTTTCATGTTTCTTCCCTGTTGCCCCAAATCTTACGCCATTAATGTTCAATTCCATGCTGCAAATTATGAAAACTTTACCACAAAAGCACTTACTTCAGGCCAATCCGCTGATGATAATTGAGTATATGTTCATTTTCCCTCAGATCTACATTTTTAAAAAAAATTACATTTCAAATCATTAATCACCACTTAGACTTCAAGGTACATAAATGCTTTATTGGCAAGAAGGAGATGAAACTTGAAGTCTGTTTTTCTCTCCCGATGCCTGCTGCTTTGCACATTTCCAGCATTTTCTATTGTTAATCTCCAGCATCTGCAGATTTTTGCTTTTCACTACAGAAATGTTATTCAGTAACAGAATATTAAAATATGATATGATTCTGACAGCATGGATTGTAGATAGGTTTTTATATCCTTATTTATTGGTAGCATTTTTTATGAATTATTTTACAAAATTATTACCTACTATTTTAGCAATAAGAATAAATGGGTTTAAAAATCATACCATCCAAAGTCTTGATTCCTTCCTCCACAAACTTTCTCGCTGCAGCAGGTCTGCAAAATGGCAACATGAATTAGTGCGCATGACCGGCTCCAGTACCTTCTAACATAGGCCCCCGATGTGGTGCCAACATATATATTCCTACCAAAATAACCAAACCCTCCCTACCTTGTAACCCTTTATTTTTCTTTCATCCATGTGCCTGTCTAAGAGTCTCTTAAAAGCTCCCATTGTTTCAGCCTCCATCACTAGCCCTGGGAAGGTATCCAGGCACCAAATATTTCACCTCATTTCCCTTTTACTCTCTTTTGCCTGTTATTTTAAATATATTTCATCAAGATACTGATTCACACGTCAGAAGAACTATTTGACTCGACTTTCATTGTTCTTCATTTTTCAAACAAAATTTTCAGGTTCAACCTCTTCTAATTTCATCTTGGTAAACCTCCTCAAACCTTGCCCAAGGTACAAGCTAAAACAACTGTATTGGCATCAAGGAAAAAGGACAAACAAATTACATATAATCCAATGGAGATTAATGAGAACTTTAAGGAATTTTATGAACAATTATACCAAACTGAGAATGAGGGGAAAGAAGACAAAATAGATGAGTTTTTAGCTAAAATTGAACTGCCAAAATTGCAAGAAGTGGAGCAAAACAAACTGATAAAACCATTTGAAATATACAAGATATATTAAAAAAGCTGCGAACAATAAAATGCCTGGAGAGGATGGATTCCCAATAGAATTCTATAAAACATTTAAAGAGTTATTAATTCCTCCTCTCCTGGAAGTAATGAACCAGATAGAAGAAACACAAAACTTGCCAGATTCATGTAAGAAAGCAATAATTACAGTAATACCAAAGATGGGGAAGGATCCATTAACACCAGCATCATACAGACCAATATCTCTACTTAATTCAGATTATAAGATAATAGCAAAATTATTAGCAAACAGATTGGCCGACTGTGAACCAAAAATAATAAAACAAGATCAAACTGGATTTATTAAGAAAAGACGAACAGCGGATAATGTCTGTAAGTTCATTAATTTAATTCATGCAGTTCAAGGAAATAAGATACCAACAGTGGCTGTAAAAAGCCTTTGACAGGGTAGAATGGAATTATTTATTCAAAGTATTACAGAGGTACAACCTACCAGAAAAATATATTAATTGGATTAAAGCATTATATAATGGACCATTGGCGAAGGTGACAGTAAATGGATATGTATCAAAACAATTTAAATTAAGTAGGTCAACTAGGCAGGGATGTCCACTATCTCCTTCACTGTTCGCTTTAGCAATAGAACCATTGGCAGAACTGATAAGAACAGAAAATAAAATAAAAGGGATAAAAATAAAAGAGAAGGAGTATAAAATCATTTTATTTGCAGATGACATTATAGTATACTTAAGAGAACCAGAAATATCAATAAAAGAACTACATAAGAAATTGAAGGAATATGGAGAAATATCGGGGTACAAGATCAACGCAAATAAAAGTGAATTGACGCCAATAAGTCATGCAGATTATACAGAATTTAAAAAAGAATCACCATTTAAATGGCAAACACAAGCAATCCGATACCTAGGTATTAGACTAGATAATAATTTAAGCCACCTGTACAAACTAAATTATCAGCCATTAATGAAGAAATTACAAGAAGACTTAGAACATTAGAAAGAATGCCACTAACATTGATAAGGAGGGTAAATTGCATTAAAATGAATGTCTTCCCAAGAGTACAATACCTATTTCAATCGTTACCAATTCCCTTAACAGAGAAATTCTTTAATGAACTAAAGAGAATAATAAGGAAATTCTTATGGAAAGGGGGGAAGCTGAGGATAGCGTTAGATAAATTAACAGAGTGGTACAAACAAGGTGGTTGGCAGTTTCCAAACTTTAAAAATTATTATAGGGTAGCACAATTAAGGTATTTATCAGATTTTTATCAGACAAGGGAAAAACCAGATTGGACTAAGATAGAGCTAGATAAAATAAGGGAGAAGGTACCAGAACATATACTTTATAAGTGCGATGAAAAGCTGGTGCAAAATAAAAGTTCACCAGTACTGCATCATTTACTCAATATATGGAAGAAGATTCACAAAGAAAGGAAAAAAAACAAATTAACAACTACCAAAATTATTATTGACGTAAAATCAATAGATAACCTTTCCTTTAGAGAATGGGAGAGAAAAGCAATTAAAAGAATAGAAAATTGTTTTTTGTGATATAATTTATTATCATTTGAACAAATGAAGTACAAATATGGAATAACTCATGGTACAATGTTTGCATACCACCAACTGAAAGCCTACTTAAAGGACAAATTTGGAAGCAAACTGAGGTTACCAGAAGGAAGCAGCTTTGAATATGTGATTACAGAAACAACGATAATAAAAAGATTTATAACGAATATGTACATCAAGCTGCAAGAGAAGGAAAATGATGAAATAAGCTATAAACCCAAACAAAAGTGGGAAAAAGATTTAAACATTAAGATAAAAAATGAAATATGGGAAAAGGTATGTTCTGGAACTATGAAGAATATAATAAACACAAGGTTATGCATGATACAATATAATTGGTTGCACGCCCCAAAAATTTAAAAAAATTGAATCCAACATTATCAGATAGATGTTTTCATTGTAAGAAGGAAATGGGAACAACAGGACATGTAATTTGGTCATGTGAGAAAGTGGAAAAGTTTTGGGAAGATCTAAATCAGGTATTAAATAAAATCACAAAAAGCAACATACCAAAAAATCCAGAGATCTTTCTTCTAAGTAATATAAGAAGTAAAGAACTTGGCCTCGATTTGGATGAAGCACAAAAAAGATTTATTATGATAGCCTTAGCTGTAGCAAAAAAATGTATTATGTCAACCTGAAAATTAGAAGATAGCCTGAGAATACAGCAATGGTACATAGAAATTAATAAATATATTCCATTGGAATAAATAACATTTAATTTAAAAAATAAAGTCACATTATTTGAACAAATTTGGTACATGGAACACAACAGAGAGGGCTTGCCTCAGACCTCCACCCCTTAAAATGATAAGAAGACAAAATGACTTGATCCAGTGTGTAAAAGTGGATGACATAATTTTCTTGCTTATTTTCATTGTGTGATGACATTGTTTAATGGGTTTAATGTATTGTATATGTTGAACGTTTAATGGGTTTGGAGGGAGGTGGGAAGGAGGGAGGGAAGGTAGGGGGGAAAGGGGAGAAAATTACACTCTATATTTAAGAGGGAAATGTTTGTATGTATTTTGATTGATATGGTTCACAGTGTGAAAAATAATTTTTTTAAAAAAAAACCTTGTCCAAGGCTTTGAAATCCTCCTTAACCTTCCAGCTGTGATCTAACAAGCTACCTATTAAAGAATTGGTTGACTTTAAGTTCATTCCTCATAAGCTATGAACTTTTTATTCAATGGTCAGAAGCATTAAAAGTAAACCAAATCTTCTGAAAAAGCTGAATATTCCATACACATTTTATCTTACAGCTTTCAAAGATTTGTCCATGTGCACCTTGGAATTTCTGCCTTGGCACCTCTATCTGAGCCATTCCCTGCTCTCACACACATGGGAACATGCAAACACAGGCTACACTCAGCACTTTGTGTGATATGTGGAACATTCTTTGTTTCAGTTCAGCTCATTTCCTTGCCTTCTTTTCTGGTTCATTAGTAGTGATATACAAACTGGGGCTGCTTGGGACCTGTGTATCCTAACAGTGTAGAGGGCCCCTGCAGCCCCTTACACACTGGGCCCTAAATTGCCTGGTTGAACAGCGACCAGGCAATTTAAAGGTGCTCCCGCCCCTTCGGTGACACAGCGAGTGGCATGTCACACACTCACCGCGTTGCTGGAGGCCCTGCAAGGAATCCCCCGTTCCCTTTGTTGGCCTCCAAAAGGGCGCGGAATCAGGGCGGAGACGGAGCTGGAACACTGTCAGGGCTGGTGGGGGTGGGGGGTATGGTGGAGGGAGAATGCTGTTGGTGCCAGCGGCGGGTGGGGGGGGGAGTGGAATGGAGGCAGGAGCAATGGCTGTCCTTCTTTCCCATAATCCCCCAAGCTGCTAGAACCACTCTGGCCCTTACAAATTGACTGCAGCTACATGGTGCGTGTACACGGGTTGGAAATCCACCTCCGAGGTGGCTTGCTTACCTGTGCAGTTTTTTTTTCAATTTTACCCACTAATTGGTCTGTATATGGGTAAAAAACCTGCCAATTGTCAGGTTAAATTCATGTCACAACCCAATTTGTAAACCCCCAGTGATTGTTTCAGTACTGCCTCCCACTCTCATACATAATTACAAGATTCCGACACCTTTGCTGCCACTTTCCACCTTGCTCTCACTTTCTCACCTGATCCATTTCTAATTTTGTAATACACAAATGCGCTAGAGAAAATCTGCAGGTGCTGTATGACCTGCCTTGCACTTGACCACAGTGTCTGCTGTCTTCTTGTTTAATTCCATTTCTAACATTTCTCTTTCTTGACTAGCAGTCAGTCCTCATTCCTAGCACAAGGACTGTAATACTGCCATTGCTGTTCTATTCTCGAAAGGACCAGACCATTATTGCTGTTTTTCCATCTGTATTTCATCAGTTCTGACAAGCCATTATCCAATATTTATTGTCATGTGGGCAGTTTTCCCTCCACCATATGACTGATTCTCAGCCCCGCTCATTTCATTTACTGCATTCCCATTACTTCTACCCCAAACAAAGGTAGAGCTCACCTTCTGCCTATTTAATGGGATATCCTCCACAATGCCATTTTTCGCTCTCCTCCCCTTTCAGGATTCCAATGGGAATATTCCCTTCATGACTTGCTGAATTTCTCCAGCACTTTTGTGCATTGCAGTAAATGCCAGCAAGATGTGTGACATTCTTCTGAATTCCACTCCCGTTCACATGGCACCTCTTTATTCAACTCCAGAGAGGCAACATTTGCCTTTCTACCTCCTTTAGGTGGACCAGGAACAACCACCCTCCGCCACACATCATCAATTCTGCAGTAGAGAGCACCAAGTTCCTTGGAGTTCACTTAACTATTGACCTATTGTGGACACTTCAACATCTCCTCACTTGTCAGGAAGGCGCAACAGCGATGGCACTTCCTGAGAAGACTGAAGCGGGCAAGGCTACTGGCCACCATTATGTCAACCTTCCATAGGAGCTTTATCAAGCTCCAGGCCAGCTGCATCACAGTGTGTTATGCTTGCTGCAGAGAAATAAATTGGAGATCAATCCACAGGACCATAAGAGTGGCAGAGAAAATCACTGGAGTTTCCCTTCCCCCGCCCCGCCCCCTCCCCCTCCGACTTGATCTACCAGGATCATTGACTGAAGAGGGTGCGCAAAATCATTGAGGTCCCCTTCCACCCCGCACACAGCATCTTTCAGCTGCACCCATCAAAAAGAGATACAGGAGTATCAGAGTTAGCACCCTCATGCTGAGGAACAGCTTCTTCCTAAGGGCAGTGAGAACACTGAACGACCAAAGGAGCAGCTCACACTAACCACCCGAGACTCTCATATTCATGAAACAATATTTATTTCTGTATAAAATAAATACTTGTCCTGCATATGTATTGTTTGCATGTGTGTGCTGTGTCTGTGTGTCTTGCACTGAGGAATGGAGAATGCTGTTTCGACAGGTTGTACTTGTCCAATCAGATGGCAAAAACTTGACTCCTTCCTTGCTGTTGCCCAATGAGCCAATCATTCTGAGTCATGCAAAAGCAGGAATAGGCCTCTTCACCTACTACACCAGCCATCAGACACTCTTTTACATTGAACCCTCATTAATCCACCACATTTTGTTCGACTATCCCCACATTCCCACTCACCCCCACAATGGGCGCAGCTTACAGTGGTCAATTCACCTACTGACCCACATTGGTCCTGAAAGGTGGAAGGAAGCTAGAGCACCTGGAGGAAACCCATAGAATATCTGTCCATATTGCTAAGGGATTCTTACTCACCAAGGATCAACTCAGAAAATAGAAACAGCATACTTTTCATTGAACACCCCCTGTGATTTTCTGCTTCAGATCTCTTCTGATATATTGCCTCATTTTCATTTTCTTTGCTAACAAATAAAGCAGTACATTTCATTTCCTGTTCTTTGTACCAGCTTTGCCAACTTTTCATCTCTAGGCCTTTGTGGATTCATTTTTAAAAAAATTAATTTAAATTTAGACATACAGCACTGTAACAAGGCAGTCCATGCCGCCCAATTTACAACCTACACATTTTTGAAGGGTAGGGGGATACTGGAGCCCCCAGAGAAAACCCACACAGACATGAGGAGAACATATAAACTCCTTAAAGACAGCGCCAGATTCAAACCCAGGTCCAGTCCCAATCGCTGGCGCTGCAAAGGTGTTGCACTAACCATTACATCAACCGTGCTGCCTTAATTTGTGATTAAATAATACTGGAGGCATCACACAACCCAAATGATTGGGATACAAAGAACCCTCTTCATTTTGCCAAGTAACAGAAGTTCCACTTTGATAGATGGTCATGTCTTCAGAACTTACCCTATTCCAGTCACTCTTGTTAAAAAGTTGATAGATGAACTGGTATCGTCTTGACGAATCTGGAATGCAAGCAGAGTTTCAGTGTAATAATGAAAACATGAAAAAGCAGTACCAAATACACAGAAACAGGCCATTCAGTCAGCGTTTCTGGTCCATAACAGAATATACGATTCATTTTGTTCTCTTCCTTCTGTTCCTCACCCTACCAACAATATAACCCTCTCCTTCCTTCATCCTCATCCATTTATCCAACAAATGCCTTCCAATTCCTCTACTTCCAACGTGCTGACATTTTTGAGAAAGTCCAAAATGGCATCATCCATGGCTGCACCATGATTTAAAGCAGCCATTCTCAACCTAAGCACGCCCACCACTGCGTTTCTCCACCCCCCCCCCCACCCCACCCCACTCCCATGGGCTACAGCACATTTATGTAAAAGCTTTGTTTCTTTTCACCTCATGTAACTGCTGTGTCCAGAATAGGTTTGATGGGTACAAAGGGAATCAATTATATTAATCAACAAACAGAGATCTTTATTTATGCACAGGGGAACTCAAAAAAGGGCACACACTCACAGACTAACCCAGGATAATACTCAAATGGCTACACATCGGGTGCAAATAAATCACTGCTCAATTTTCACACACCTAAGAATGCAAGGATTAAACACACAATACCCATCCACCCACAGGCACAGCACACTTATGAAAAGGAAATTAATTACAACTAACATGTACAGGCAAACCCCACTATACACTACTTCAATCAACGTGTCATTCAGTTACCATGACTATTTCCTGTTTCTCACATATAATTATTCAGTACCTCAAGATCGTTCTGGAAATTTCTGGAAAACTCAAGTTACAAGTAGATTGTGTGAATGGCCCTAAATAAAATATGCACAAATGGCAGTCAGACTCCATGTTTGCCCCCTATTAAATATGGATAAAAGAAAATGTGGAAAAGAATCCGACAGTGATATTAAAAGGAAAAGAAAAGCAATTACTTGAGAATAAAAACTTGAAGTTATTAAATGACATGACGATGGTGCCAGCAACGTGAAAAATCGGACACGATCTGGACTACAATGAGTCAACGGTACGCACAATTTTAAGTAAGAAGCACGAATATAAAGAACAAGGTAAAGTGAAATCAGTTTCTCTAAACTTGCAAATTACTCAAAACAGAAGTCCATTAATGTTTCAAATAGATCAGCTACTTCATCTTTGGATTGAAGATTGTAACCAAAAGCGAATACCATTTTGTTCAAAAAAACATTCAAACCAAAGCTTTAAACATCTTTTCAATGCTTAAAGAAAATAAATTTTAAGGGTATACAGAAACTTTTGCTGCAAGTTTAGGTTGGTTTGACCACTTCAAACATCGCACAAGATTATACAGCACAAGAATTACAGGGGAAGCTGCCAGCGTTGATAAAAATGCTACTGCAAAATTTCCAGAAATTTTTCAAAATTGAAATTTGAACTTGTTGAAGCCGCCAAGGATTTTTATCTAAATGTCGATCCTCACATGGAAGTCCGCAACAATTTAGAAAAAGCAATCGGTATCTATAGGAAATTGCATAATGATAAATAAAATCAAAATCTGTGCAGTCAACTTTGGACAATATTTTTCCAAGCAATAGTTTAGTTATGAAATCAATAAAAATATCATAATTATTTTGATTAACCTTAACAGTTTTGGCATTATAAAAATGTGTTTTAAAAACAACTTTTAACAGCGTACAAGCCTTGATGGATGATCTGAAAGGATGGAGATTCATTCTGATTATTCCCATTGATTCTATTAATCGCTTAACATGAATTCATGTGAGTAAAAATTGGGACGAATTAATCGTGTGAAGCCACCGGACCCTTTGTGGCCTTCTCTACATCAGAAAGACTGGACACCGATTGGGAGATCGCTTGACTTTGCTGAGCACCTTTACTCCGTCCGCAACAGTGCCAGGGACCTCCCAACCATTTCAGTTATGTATCACACTCCCATACACACATGTTTGTCCATGGCCTTATATACTATCCTACCAAGACCACATGCAAATTGGAGGAACGACACCTGATTTTCCATCTGGGCCCTCTCCAGCCAGATGGCATTAACATCAACTTTTCTGGTTTCTGCTAACCCGCTCTCCTCTTCCCCCTGTCCCTTTCCAGTTCTCCTCCCTCCCTTCAACCAGCCATCCCTCCTCCTCTTGAATGCTGCTGTCACTTCCCTCCCTTCTCCACATCACCTCTAGCCTTTGCGACCACACCACCCCCTCTTACTCGTTTGCTCAGATGTCTGCTGGCATTTTTCCATACCTGATGAAGGGCTCAAGCCCGAAACGTCGATAATGTATTTTTACCTTTTCTATATAAAGACCTGCTTTGTGTGTTTTTACTTCAACCACGGTGTCTGCAGATTTTTATGTTTTACTGATTAATATAATTGAATTAATTAATTAAAAATCCATGCTTTACCTTTTCCAATTTTTGCAACTTTCCTGTCGCCAGAAACTCATCAATCTTCTTGGCAATCCTGTCACCAACTCCTTCCTAAGAGCATTGGAAATACAAATTAATGCATTCCATATCGCACAACACTTCTGTTTAGCTTACCTGTCATTTTAATCCACTTAAGATCATTTAAATGATGCAAAAATTGGGCAAAATAAATTTAGTTTTACAACATTTTCATAAATTATAATAATGTTTTAAAAACAAAAATGCTCACCAGTTTTTTAGCTTCTGCGCCACTCTTGATCTTTGTTGGATATTTTGCAATGACTGAAGCTGCTTTCCTGCCACAAGAGAATAAAATGAAGCACTGAACATGCCTATTTTGTGAAAGCATCTATAGAACAGAAAACCCATGAAAAATATTTATTAAAAATATTTCATCCTTTTTCTTTTGCTGAGAAGTCTCAAATAGAACAATCTTAACAATTTTAAAAAGCATTTCTATTTACAACCTGAAAACCTGATAAAATGTCAAATCCAAGCTTGGAGCAAACTCAATCGCATAGTCCACATTGAGAGCCAATGCTTGAATCCAGGTCAGAACTAAAAATTTTGGTTGAGAACATCACAAGTGGTAAGAATCCAGGATCCAATGGGAGGAGTGGGTGGTGAGCTCAGATTTATTGAGTAGGCCAATATTTTGTCAGATGGCCTGGGCTGAAAGTGTAACTGTTAACTGGGATCTTACAAACTTCAATTCTACTTATTTTTGGATTTACCTGTAAGCATTGTACTTGTGCATTGCTCGATTCACATTCCTCTCAAAGTTAGCCAGTTCTGCAAATAAAAGAACCATAAGTTTATTCCCAATGTGCACAGAAGCTTTTGAAAGGAATGTTCAATATATAGAGCAGCATGGTTAATGTAGTGGTTCGTGCAGCACTACTGCAGCGCCAGCAACCTGGTATCGAATCGGGCACTGGAAGGAATTTGTACATTCTCCTTGTGTCTGCGTGGGTTTCCTTTCAAAATATACGGGATTGTAGTTTAATTGGGGAATTTTGGCAGCATAGACCCCAGGGCCAGAAGGGCCTGTTACCGTGCTGCAATTCTAAATTTAAATTTAACCACGTAACCCACCAAAATGGTAATAACACAATTTTAATTAAGTTTTTAAAAATCTAAACTTTTACCTTCACAATTCTAATCATTCCAAGGAGTACATTTCCTCAGAGATAGTTTTTTTTTCTTGAAACCATCAAAAATATTCCCTTTACTAATTTAAACTCCCATTTCCTATTTTCACATGAACACTGTTTAGTGTTTGGTATGTTTTATAAGGTGCGCTTATTCACTTCCAAGACTAAAAATTCTCAGTTTCTCATTTATTAATTTTATGCCAGGAACTTGGATATGCTTCTCTTGCTTTGTAATAGACTTAATGAATAAGATCCCTCTCATCTATAAAAAGGCTAAACTGTATTTAATAGACTTAATAGTCTCCAGGAAAATACCAGAATGCAAAATTTACCTCCAAATCTATACAAATTTTGATAACATTCTGCTCAAGAGAATACATGCATTTAATTTTAAGCACAGTAATTGCTATTCATTATTGTTTCTACACAAACATTCTGAACAGAGTAAACACACAGAATTCCTGGAGGAACTCAGAAGGTCTCGCAGAGTCCATAGCCTCCCCTGAAGAGGTTCTGTTCAGAACATAGGATACTACAGCACAGTACAGTACAGGCCCTTCAGCCCTCAATGTTGTGCTTACCTATATATTCCTATTAAAAAAAATGAAACCGTCCCTGCCTCATAATCCTCTATTTTTCATTCATCCATGTACCTGTCTAAGTCACTCTTAAAGTCATTGCAGGCACCCACAACCCTCTGTGTAAAAAAAAACTTATCCCTGATGTTTCCCCTAAATGTTCCTCCCTTCACTTTGGACAGAGGTCCTTTGGTATCTGCTATTTCTACCCTGGGAAAAAGGCACCAGCTGTACACCTTATCTATGCCTCTCAATATCTTAAGTGACTCTCATCCTTCTTCGCTCTAGAAAGCTCTGTCAACCTTGCCTCATCACTTATTTTCCAATCCAGAAAACTTCCTGGGAAATCTCCTCTGTACCCTTTCCATAGCTTCCACATCCTTGCTATTATGAAGGGACCAGAACTGAACACAATATCATCTGGTGTTTGTTACCCCTGCCCTGAAAAAAGGCGCTGGCTGTCCACCCTAATTATACCTTGATGGCCTCTATTAAGTCTCTTCTCATCCTTCTTTGATGCAAAGAGAAAAGCCCTAATGTTTCACAAGCATTCTGAATAGAATATACTATTTATAATGAATGTTTGATATTTGGTCAACCAAAGGAATTAAGAAAATAATGGATGGTTTTCAAGAGGTAAATTTAATGACATTTCTTCTTTTTCTTTGGCTTGGCTTCGCGGACGAAGATTTATGGAGGGGGTAAAAAAGTCCACGTCAGCTGCAGGCTCGTTTGTGGCTGACAAGTCCGATGCGGGACAGGCAGACACGATTGCAGCGGTTGCAAGGGAAAATTGGTTGGTTGGGGTTGGGTGTTGGGTTTTTCCTCCTTTGCCTTTTGTCAGTGAGGTGGGCTCTGCGGTCTTCTTCAAAGGAGGTTTCTGCCCGCCAAACTGTGAGGCGCCAAGATGCACGGTTTGAGGCGTTATCAGCCCACTGGCGGTGGTCAATGTGGCAGGCACCAAGAGATTTCTTTAGGCAGTCCTTGTACCTATTCTTTGGTGCACCTCTGTCACGGTGGCCAGTGGAGAGCTCGCCATATAATACGATCTTGGGAAGGCGATGGTCCTCCATTCTGGAGACGTGACCCATCCAGCGCAGCTGGATCTTCAGCAGCGTGGACTCGATGCTGTCGACCTCTGCCATCTCGAGTACTTCGACGTTAGGGGTGTAAGCGCTCCAATGGATGTTGAGGATGGAGCGGAGACAACGCTGGTGGAAGCGTTCTAGGAGCCGTAGGTGGTGCCGGTAGAGGACCCATGATTCGGAGCCGAACAGGAGTGTGGGTATGACAACGGCTCTGTATACGCTTATCTTTGTGAGGTTTTTCAGTTGGTTGTTTTTCCAGACTCTTTTGTGTAGTCTTCCAAAGGCGCTATTTGCCTTGGCGAGTCTGTTGTCTATCTCATTGTCGATCCTTGCATCTGATGAAATGGTGCAGCCGAGATAGGTAAACTGGTTGACCGTTTTGAGTTTTGTGTGCCCGATGAAGATGTGGGGGGGCTGGTAGTCATGGTGGGGAGCTGGCTGATGGAGGACCTCAGTTTTCTTCAGGCTGACTTCCAGGCCAAACATTTTGGCAGTTTCCGCAAAGCAGGACGTCAAGCGCTGAAGAGCTGGCTCTGAATGGGCAACTAAAGCGGCATCATCTGCAAAGAGTAGTTCACGGACAAGTTTCTCTTGTGTCTTGGTGTGAGCTTGCAGGCGCCTCAGATTGAAGAGACTGCCATCCGTGCGGTACCGGATGTAAACAGCGTCTTCATTGTTGGGGTCTTTCATGGCTTGGTTCAGCATCATGCTGAAGAAGATTGAAAAGAGGGTTGGTGCGAGAACACAGCCTTGCTTCACGCCATTGTTAATGGAGAAGGGTTCTAATGACATTTGATCAATTAAAAAAATACTCAATACTGAATAATACAATATTTTGTTATTATCAAATAAAGGCATTTTTATGTGATAAATTAGGTCCAACAATGTTAAAATAGAAATTTTGATTGGTAATGAATCTGTTGAAAAATTCATTTCAGCTATATGTGCATTATTGCAAAAAGGAATACGAAAACAAGGAATAGGCAGAGATGAGAAATGGACAAATAATATTGGGGAGAAAAATGGGTCAGATCTCTGATAGTATGACAAATACAATAAATGTTAGATACAGATTAGTCCAACAATTTTTTTTACATCATTTATACCTTACACCAAAGAAATTACATTGGTTGAAATCAGATTTATCAGATAAATCTTTTAGGTGTGATCAAGAGACAGGTACTTTCTTTATATTCCATTTGGTCATGTTTTAAATTAAAACCATGCTCTGGGAGCATTTTTAGAACAGGTGACAGGAGTTAAATTCCCTCAAGATCCTCTGCTTATCTTACATTAGGAATGACCAAAATGAAATTTAATTAGTTTCAAAAAGAATTTGAGAAAATTGGATTAGCAAGAAAATGTATAGCAGTGACATGGAAATCAGATATATATTTGTGTATGGATAAATGGCTGGATTAATACAGGTGTGGAATTTAATTGAAATAATTTTTCAAAGAAGCATATTAATATTGAATAGTATTACTTTTCTTTCTTCCTGTAAATCTATCCCCAAAACTTTATCCTAACGTATCCATTTCTGCCAAAAGGACCCCAAAACCCAGCAGCAATAGATATTCACCATGACAAATAGTTACTTAAACAAAAGTTGTTTTTAATTATCTTTAAACATGAAAACAGAATCTAACTTTAACTTATCTCTATTGACTTACTTAACCCCCTTCTAATTCTAAGCGTGTATGTAATGTGTGTTCAGAAAAGTGTATGGTTCTTTGGTTCACAGTCCAATCTCACTTCTCATTCCTCCAAGTTCACTGGTGCAGGCAATTCTTATATTGTGCACAGAATTTAACATTCATAAAGATCACCAGGCTTTAAAGGACAACTCAGGAGGTGAAGGGGAGATTGGGGATAAATAAGATAGAAATAGGAGAATAAGGAAAATGTTAGATGTTGTAGGAATGTTGTCTTATAAAGAGTTGAAAATAAGAAAACAGAAATGGAAAAGGAGGAAAAGTAATGATGGAAAAACGGAAAGAGAAGATAAACAAAATATAAAAGGGCTACGCTGAACTATATGTCTTTAAATATTAATGGAATACATAACCAAATTAAAAGGAAGAAACTACCAAATTTAAATGAATAAATGTATTCCATTAGAAAAAATAACATATTGGTTAAGAAATAATATTGAAATATTCGAACAAGTATAGGAGCCTTACATTAAATACAATAGCCCCTAGCCGTAGCAAAAAAATGTATTATGTCAACCTGGAAAATGGAAGATAATTTGAAAATACAACAATGGTATATAGAAATGAATAAATGTATTCCATTAGAAAAAATAACATATAGTTTAAGAAATAATATTGAAATATTCGAACAAGTATGGGAGCCTTACATTAAATACAATAGCGAAAACCTACCGGGAACAAACATTACCTAAGTTGATGGAAGGAGAAGAAAAGAAAAGAATGGACTCAGTAGAATTTCTGGTGTATTTTTGTTGAATGACAACATTGTCTAACTGAATTAATGCAACCTAGATTGTATACCTAAAATGGATGAGAGGGGGGGGGGTGGGGGGGTGGCTTGGGAGGAGGGAGGGAGAAAAAGTCACTGTAAATGTGTGGAAAAGAAAAAGTGTATATCATGGCTATTGTGATTTATGGTGTGAAAAATAAAAAAATTTAAAAAAAAAAAATAAAAAAAAAATAAAATATACAATAGCGAAAACCTACCGGGGACAAACATTACCTAAGTTGATGGAAGGAGAAGGAAAGAAAAGAATGGACTCAGTAGAATTTCTGGGGTAATTTTGTTGAATGACAACATTGTCTAACTGGCTTAATGCAACCTAGATTGTATACCTAAAATGGATGAGAGGGGGGGGTGGGGGGGTGGTTTGGGAGGAAAGGGGGGGGGGAGAAAAAGTCACTGTATATGTGTGAAAAAGAAATAGTGTATATCATGGCTAATGTGATTTACAGTGTGAAAAATAAAAAAATTAAATAAATAAATAAAAAAGATCACCAGGCTTTGGTGCTCAAAAGGTCAATGGTTTCTGCTCAGGAAGGTTCTTGTTGGTTTTCAGAGAGAGAGATGTGTTGTTCCAGGATATCCACCACTGATGTACTTCCATCAGTCACCTCAGTGTCTTGCGGATGAAACCTGCCCCATCAGGGTTCTCCAGATGATAACCTCTTTCTTTCAGGCCACTACAGGTTTTTAAGAGAAACCAGACAGATAGCTCTTCCAGCCATTCGCCACTCTGGATTTTTACAGCTTTCTGTGTCACACACAGTCAAAGACTCCCTTCTGTCTCCCTCTCTCTCTCTCTGAGACACAAACTGCCAGAAAGCCCAGAATTGCTCTGAGCAATCTTGTCAAAAGTCTTGCAGAAAGGTATAGTAGACAGCCGGTCTGCTTTCTGTGGCTCCAAAGACAATAGTCCATTCATTCATGACTTCAATTCAATTAACACCCATTTGTGAAATCCATAGGCATTCTGCACGGTTTCTGAGAAGTACTGTGGATATGAAATCTCCAGTACTTTCAAATAAGATCTGCTTTAAAGTGTGTGCATGTATGTCATCGACCCTACTTGTCCCAATTTATCTCCCAAAAACATCTCCAAATATTCTGCTACAGTAGAAACTCAGCAGATCAAGCAATGTCCTCTATACAGCAAAGATAAAGATACAGAACCAATGTTTTGGGCTTGAGGTGTGAAGGGTTAAGGTTGGATCCCATTAATGGTGCCAAGGATTTCGTCTCAGGGTTATGGACACTAGCTTTAGAATTAAGGCTTTAAATTGGACCGTACTGTGGGGCCCAGGGGCTCCCTTATGGCACCAGGACTGGGTAGAGATGCTGATGCAGATGGTGACAGGCAGGGAGGTTGGGAGGACCAGCTGGAGGCCTGACACTGCCGACAGTGTAAAAGGGACGCGCCTCTCCCTCCCCCCTCTCTCTTCCTCCGTTACCGATCAGGAAGTCGGTGATGCCCTCGTTCAGCGTTTCCTGCGGTGCTTTCCTCTTGCTCATGGCGGCAGCAGAGCGGAAAACCTCACACACTCCCAAGTAGCCTCCTCCTCCTCGGCCCAGGCTCCAGCGGGACAATGGCAGGCCGCACATGCGCGCCACCACCGTCAGCGGGGCATTTAAACCGCCGCGCACGCGCACTCCGCACGCGCATCTTGTCACCTGTTTCACTGTGACGTCACGGCCTGTGACACGGACCGCGTTGAGCTATGCGTGTGCGGGACCAGAGGGGAGAGGAGTTAAATACTAGAGTGTGCAGGCACTCTAGTTGTGGGAAAGGCATACAGCAATGCTGGAGGAACTCAGCAGGCCTCGCCGCGTCCACAGAGCATAACAGCATCGAAACAGGCCATTCGGCCCTTCTAGTCCATCCTAACCCATGTAGTCTTCTCTACATGGGAGAGAATGGGCACAGAGAGATCACTTGGTTGAGCACCTTGGCTCTGTCCACCGCAAATAGCGTGGATCTCCCAGTGGCCACCCATTTCAATTCCCCGTCCCCTTCCCTTGCTGACGTGTCTATCCATGGTCTCTTGCACTGCCAGGAGTACAGTGCTAATTTTTCAGGTGCCAGAGCTCATCAAATGCGATCAAATATCCTAATGTTATTTGGAGAACATTCACCATCTCCCAATCCCAACACCCACTTCCCTTGTGTTCAGAGTCGGCATGAGGGTAACTGCAGGGGGAGAGGGGGGCACCAGGGTATTTAAGCAAAATAGTGCTAATGGCAAGGGTTGCCAGGCATCAAAATAAATGGAGACCTGGCCTTGATGGCCTGTGAGCAAACACTAGGAAGGAGGATGAGTATAAGGTGTACTTGTCCTGCATATGTATTGTATGTCTGTATGTGTGTTATGCCTGGTTGTGTGTCTTGCACCATGGACCGGAGAACATTGTTTCGTCAAATTGTTCTTGTGCAACCTGATGACTTGTAATAGCTTTCAATGTTTGAACTTCTCATCTAAAATATGGATAACCAACTATGGTGAGGTCTCGGCAGAAACATCACTGCTCTACTGTGGCATTCTATAACCATAACGTTTGTTGCACTTCATAACAGAAGGCAGATGACAGGGAGGGAGAAAACCCAGAAGCTGCCAGTGCGGTAGGACTCTGTAACCCTGACCTAGCCTCCTTATGAATGTTGTGAAGATCCGAATTTTTACCTTAATTACATTTTCTAGATTTTAAAAAAATGAAAGCATCCTTTGCTTCAAAAATATCTTTAATGACATTGATATTACAAATCTAACATTTTATTATTTGTTATTAAAATATTGTGACATTATTTACACATATATGCACAATGTTACCAGCAGACTCAGAAACAAAGATGTGCTCGCCGCCAAATAGGATCCTGGTGCCCAACAATGTCTCAGCTAAAAGCCTGCAATGTAAAAGAACATCAACAAATAAATCAGAGAATTTAAAAGATTCATTTAAATTTAAAATAGGTTCTATTTCATCTTCCATAAACATCTCTAATTCTAATTAAGAGATGAACAAGTTTTCTACAGATTCTGACTGTATTTTACCTTTCCATCTCATTATTAGGAGTGCCAGGTAATGCTCCTGGCAACTCTTTGATTGCTTTACGGCAGACAAAAGTTGAAGTACATCATGTGTATTACATTTTTACGTATTATTATGTGATAATAAAAAGGAATCTTGAATTTCGCCAGAGGCTATACTTTGAGAGATGTTTGAGGAGATTCGGTATGTCACCGAAAACTCTTTAAAATGTCTACAGGTGCACAGAGGAGAGCATTCCGGCTGGTTACTTCTCTGTCTAGTATAGAAGTGCCAACGATCAAGACAAGAAAAACCTCCAGAGGGTTGTTAACTTGGCCTGTGACATCATGGGCACTAGTCATCACTCCACTGACAACATCTACAAGAGGTGGTGTCTTAAGAAAGCAGCCTCTATCCTCAAGGACCCCACCACCCCAGCCATGCCCTTTTCATTTTACCATTGGGAAAAGGGTATAGGAGCCTGAAGATGAACACCCAGTGGCACAAGGACAGCTTCTACTGTCAGCAGATCCTTGAATGAACAAACATTACCTTATCTTGTCATTTTTTTGCATTATTTTTATTTATTTTGAAATATAGTTTATAGAAACTTTTGCACTGTGATACTGCCGAAAAACATCTAATTTCATAACAATCAAATTCTCATTCTACACACTTCTAACAAAATATCTCTCACAATTCTTTTTTCTCTCTTCTATATCAGAACCACATCGTTCAAAAATGTTATTCCAAACAATAAACACAAACCAATGTTGCTCCAAGCTAGAATTTACCTCACAGAGCTGCTCAGTCGTTGATTTTGATGAAAACTTTGGGGCGTGAAAAGATTTTGATAGCCTCTTCTATCTCTGTCAACTTCTTCTCCACGTCTGTCCGTTTCTTCTGCAAACCAATCGTATCCACTTGTACAGGAAACATCAGCAATTGTTTGGTCAGCTGTTTTTGGGCTAAGGGTAGGGGTTGGCACAAAGCAGATTAAAACAAGGTGAATGTGTAGTTCAAGTTAAATAAAACAGGAAATACTAGAAACACCTCACACCAGCTAGGAACAGAAAAAGAGAGTTAATATTCAGGTCAGGCTTCTTGCCTTTACCATGCCAGCATGGTATGAATGATAAATAAAGGTTATTAGGCCAAAACATCAACTGTTTTTCTCTTCACATGCTCTCTAATGTACATTTTTATTTTCTGCTTTTGTCTGAGACAACATTGATAGCACTTACTTTTTGAATGCGTATTTAGACCTGTTAAATCCAAAAATGCCATTCCTGAAGACCACATCTTTCCCAAGAGCAGTCCTTTGAAATTTCGGGAATTACTCTGGGCAGTCCTCATCTGAAAAGGCTCTCATTAATTTCACCAAAAACCAAAAGAAAACTGAACAGCAACACAAGTGTTGATTTGATAAGGATAGATATTTCATTGCCTAGAAAACAGAGTTTTGAAAAATTATTCTGTCCCACATCTTGTCACCTGTTTCAAAAGTCATGATAAAGCTTCTCTAAATGTCACTCTGTTCCTCTTTTAGCAACACAAGCTGAATTACATTCAATCCAAACCTCTTCCATCCACCCTGCCTCTTTCTACTACGTGGAAATTTCCATTGAAAACCTCAAAATGGAATAGAAATATAAAACACAACTCCACAGGCAGTTACATTTTAGATAAAATAACTTGTATGTTTCGATAAGTACTCAGCACAATCAATCCTGCTTTTACAGTAACTTCCAAACAACTTTACTTATTTGTTTAAAGCTTGCACTCACTAGCACTGTTTAGCCTGAAAATCATCTGTACAGAATGTGTCTGTTTCCTCAAGAGTATGGGACACCTGAACCGGGCGCCTGCCTACTTTAAAACATTGATTATCTTTACTATTCTCCAGCTTTGTGTTTTCACTTCATTCATGGTGTCTGCAGACTTTGGTGTTTTACTTCAGTAAGAGGTGAAGCCAGTACAGGAGAAATTGTTATTCTCCCAATAATTAGAGGTGTTCATTTAACCATTTAATCATCAGCTTTTCCCAGGAATCTCCAAATAAAATTTCAGAGTGGGATGCTACATGTTTCATGATACCTGGACTTGGGTAAACGGGATTGTGCATTCACAGCCAGGCACGTTATAATTACAATCAGATCTGGATATCATGCCCACATTTCCGATAACGTATCCCAGGTCCAAGCTGGCAACATTCAACAGACCCTACACCATTTCCATCCATGTGATCTGCACTCAGAAAGGGGAAAAAGCCTGATTCCCTACAATTTATATGAATGTCACAGCTCTGAAGGATTGTAGGAGAGCAAGTTCACAAATTTGAATGTCAATTAATATAGTAATCCAGAATTCAAGCAACCAGTGAAAAAAAGAGTAAAATAAATAGGTAAAAAATACGCGTTTAAAATTGGCACACCTCACCGTTAGTTCACTAACAAGCAATCTCAAGCAACCTGAAAATATACTCATCCAGTATCTACTAATCCCCATAAGTGTCAGATAGCAGGGGTGGGCTGAAAGATGGCAGATGGACTTTAATCCTGATAAGTGTGAAGTGCATCATTTTGGTAGGAAGAATCAAGACATAGTAAATGGGAGAGCATTGGAGAATGCAGTGGAGCAGAAAGATCTAGGAGTGTATCGTTCCCTGAAGGTAGAATCTCATGTAAATAGGGTGGTGAAGAAAGCTTTTAGCATGCTGGCCTTTATAAATCAAAGCTTAGAATACAGGAATTGGGAAGTGATGTTGAGACTGTTCAAGGCATTGGTGAGGCCAAATTTGTGCAGTCTGGTCATCGAATTATAGGAAGGATATCAACAAGGTAGAGAGATTGCAGAGATTTATGAAAATGTTACCTGGGTTTCAGAATCTAGATTTCAAAGAAAGATTGAACAAATTAGGTCTTTATTCTTTGGAGCGTAGAAGGTTGAGAGGGGATTTGATAGAGGTATTTAAGATTATGAGAGAGATAGATAGAGTTGATGTGGATAGGCCTTTTCCATTGAGAGTAGGAGAGATTGAAACAAGAGGTCATGAGTTAAGAGTCAAGGGGAAAAAGTTTAGAAGTAACATGAGGGGGAACTTCTTTACTCAGAGAGTGGTGGCTGTGTAGAAAGAGCTTCTGGGAGAAGTAGTGGCGGCAGAGTCCACTTTGTCAAAAAATTGAATAGGTATATGGATG
The DNA here is from genome assembly GCF_036971445.1 of Narcine bancroftii. Lineage (NCBI taxonomy): Eukaryota > Metazoa > Chordata > Chondrichthyes > Torpediniformes > Narcinidae > Narcine > Narcine bancroftii. The sequence goes on along the minus strand of NC_091470.1, from coordinate 96,948,560 downwards.
GGAGGGGAATGGAGGGCTATGGGCAAGGCGCAGGTAGGTGGGACTAGAGGAGAGGACTTGGTTCTGTGCAGACTAGAAGGGCCAAAATGGCCTGTTTCTGTGCTGTAATTGCTATATGGTTATCAGAATTCCATCCATCTAAATGGAGATCATTTGAAATAAATTTTTAAAAAGCCACAATAATTAACAATTTTTTTTAAAAAATCCTTGGCTTGTGAAAGATTGAAACACCACACACCATAGCAGGGAGAGCGCAAGACACATACTTTGTTGAAGGGAATTGAGTGTTTCCAGCCTTTCATTCTCTGGCATCCTCGTGTGGCCAGGAGGCATGCTAGGGTCAGGGGTATTTTTCTGTCGTTCTTCTGCTTCTTTCCTCCATTGATTTCGCCGTTCAATTAAGCTGGAAACAATTAAAATATTTATCAGATGTTTTCAATGAGAAGCTAACAAAATGAAATATTTATATTTTAAACAAAAAAGAAAGAAAAGTCATAAGCATCTTAATTCAACAATTTGGATGTGCCAAGTATGTGCTGACTTTTAAACTTAGCTTGAAATGCTGGTCAATTGGGGCTGAGCTTTACGTTTAAGCATTATTATCCAAGACGGTGAGAACAAGATTTATCAGCAGCTTGTGAGTGAGTGACACCAAAGCTGAGTTTTAAAACCTTCCAGACATTAGAAGGAAGAGGACAGCGCGATGATGCAGTTCTGGAAATGAGATGTGGGAAGCAGCCTTACAAGGAATGTTGATTTCAATGTTGAGAGAATGGAGGAAGAGCACAATACAGAGTGGGAATTGAAGCAAACTAGGAAATTGTGACAAAATGTATAACCACCAACAATGTCCTCCTCACCAGTCAGCTCCTCTCTGCCTTCTACCCCAGTGCATTGAAATACAGAAGTCAGAGAGAACAACTGAAGTTTAGATGCCAGGTGAAAAAACACTACTGGATTCAATCTCAGGGACCTACCCTGTCACATTTCATTGGGAATGTGTCCAGATATTGACAGGCATATACTATGAGTAAAAAGATCTATACATGAGAGTGGTTTCCTTTTATTTATTTTGTCTTGTGATTTTTTAATCAATTCTGAGTAAATTCACTTTTTTTAATTATCTGATTACACTGGACAATAAATGTTTTTCGAAAGGTTTGCTTCCTGAGAAAAAATTTGGGATTATGATAGACAACTTCAAGCTGAACTCAAAAATAATTTCATATTTGCTGTATCACATAGGAAGTTAGAGAAACATTAAATTAACAATTGAATTCTGTTACTTGCCACCAATGTAACAGAATCTTCCTGAAGACAATAAATGCTGTTGTTAAATACACTCACTATGCTATTGCCTGAAGAGCATATGCATTCAATGTAATGCACAGCATCTGTATATGTGAGCTGCTTTTATAGCCTGTCTGCATCTATCCTGACTAAGAGTCCCCAGGGCTAAGACAACATTTGCACACCACCTGCACTGAGTGCATGCCCAGGCCTGCTTGGACTGACCAAACCAGCTTGCTTCATGAGCAATATATTAATAGACTTAAAATATGACAGGAAATCACAAAATAGGAGATATCTAAAAAACAGTTTGTGATATGAAAATTTTTAAGGTGATTTTTGCCCAAAATAAACCCAAAAGTTTTCAGGAAGCAAAATCTTTGTTGTCCAGTATTATTTGATAGAGGTGATGCAGCAAAGGCCCACGGGTCTGAAAGCTGAGCCTGGTCACATTCATCATGTACTTCACCCAGCTGGTTAGCCATAGAACTGTAAATGCAGTTACAGATAAGGAATTGCCAGGAGCAAGCACGATCGATCATAGCACAGCCCTATGGTCAGAGCAGCATTGGTCCATAGAAATATATGAAAAGTTATGCCAGGGATTGAGTTTGAAGGTTGGGGTGAGAGGATAATTTCTACCTGGTATGCCATCCGTTTATTTCTAGCTCACCATAAATCAGGACAGAAGAGAAAAAGGGAAAAGGACAAGGCCTGAAGGATAAAGCTGAAAGGCCTGGACAGAGTAGATGTGACAAGGTTGTTTCCCATGGTAGGGGAGTCTAGGAAAAGGGCACAACTTCAGGATAAAAGGGTGCCAATTTAAAATAGAGACGTGGAAAAATTTCTTTAGCCAGAGGATAATGAGTCTGTGGAACTTATTGCCTCAGGTGTCTGTGGAAGTGAGGTTGTCGGGTGTATTTAAGGCAGAGATTGACAGGTATTTGATTAGTTAGGGCATGAAGGGTTACAGGGAGAAAGGTAGAGAGTGGGGCTGAGCGGGAGGATGGAGCAGCTAATAATTATAATGGTGGAGCAAATTCAATGGGACAATGGGCCTACTTCAATTCCTATATCTTGTGATGAGTCACAATAATCCATGCTTACTACTGTGGCAGCTGTCCTTTATTTTTGATTATGTACTCCTGCTGATCTTTTTCTTTCCTGTCCAGCACGTCTGCAAGGGACTGTAACGATTTGGAGCGCCGCACTGGCATCTTCCATGCATTCTGTGCGTTGTGCCTAATGAAATCTATATTAAAACCTTTCACTCGAATCTGCAATAAAGACAAGTATATTGGTAAATTATGATAAGGAACGATAATTTATTTGTCACACACAGTAGAAAATATGCATTTAAAATACAGTAAAATCCCCGTATCAAGCAAGTGGCAGCCTCAACCAGCAAAATAAATTGCAGAAAATAAAAATGTAAAAAATATGAAATTTTTAAAATGGCAGCCCTGTCAGTCAATTTACCAAACACACAATCTCAAGCCGGCAAGTTCTCTCCAGAAAATTTACTTATCCGGCATTTACTAACCCCCATAGGTGCTGGATATGGGGGTTTTAACTGTACTCAGTGAATTGTGTCCAATGCTGCACTCACATCTATGTTAGCATCCTCTGCTGCTTCAGTACAGATCTCCGACTTTGTTGGGATTGTTGAGGAAGATCTTTTTGGACCCACCCCAGTCCCACAGCGCGAATGTGCTTTAAGGTAGCACTGCTTATCCAGAGGCGTGGGGGGTGAGCTCTCCTGAAGATAAAAAGACATCAAAAATGGGAAAGAGACCAGTTTCATTTTGGGAAAATCTTCAAGACTGCAATTTACCCCTGTGGTTACTGGCATATAGTCAAGAATTTCAGAAATCTCTCATGTAATTGTTTAAGAAACTAGACCATTACTCAGAAATGCTCTAGTTTGTGGCACTCTTATCCTATCAGACAAATTAGGAAATGGAGAACTGATGGGCAAGGTGACACTGCCCAACGTTGCAAGTTTCTCTGTCTCTCCCTCCTCCCCCAATACATCGGTTCACAATTTTAAAAATGCATTTTTAAAATATCCAGAATACCTCCCACATTGAGACAGCAACACCAGTCATTTACTCTGCTCCGCTTTGTATGACTTAGTGTGTGTTCATTCAGGAGATCTACAAACGACCGACTGTCAGTCACTGTCTTTCATCCCGAGTCTCTACCTGTAGGCGAGCCATCACTTTTGAAGGCACGGTTTCGTATTTCTGGGACTTCCACAGTGCTTTCACGGGTTTGGGACCATTGAGTTCACGTTCTTGGTCTTTCTCCCTGCATTTTTTCTGTATCTCACGCATTCGCCTCACATTCTCCTTTTCATGATCCTTCGACTCCTTCCCTAGCAAGAAACAAAATCCCTGTTCAGATTTATAGTCGGAGTGCATACATACAACCCTGAGATTCTTTTTTCCTGCGGGTGCAGCAGAATTACCGCTAATTGGTAGTACAAAAAAATAAACTGTTCACAGTGTAAACATGTAAACAAATAAAGAACTGTAAACAGATAACAAATGTAAACAAAATGACTGTGGAATACAGAGAGAATATAGAAAATCAATGAAGTGCACAATTAAGAGTCCTTAAATGAATCTCTGAGTTTATTGTTGAGGAGTCTGATGGTGAAGGGGTAGCAGCTGTTCCTGAACCTGGTGGTATAAGTCTTGTGACACCGAGACCACTTTCCTGATGGCAACAGCGAGAACAGAGCATGTGCTGGGTGGTGTAGGTCTTTGATGATTGCTGCTGCCCTCTGACGACAGCGTTCTCTATAGATGTACTCAGTAGTGGGCAGGGTTTTGCCAGTGATGTCCTGGGCTGTGTTATGAGCCCAGAGAACTCCAAAACACAGCAGCAACAGAAATTCACCAAGACAATGCTCTTCATTTGCTTCAAACATAATAATAAGATCAATCTTTAACTTATTACTATGAACTTAACCCCCTTCTAATTCTAAGTGGACATGATGTAATATGTATGTGTTCAGGAAAGTTCTTTGTTTCACTGTCCAATCACTAATTTTTCACTTCTCCAAGTTCACTGGGATCAGGCAATTTTCATACTGTGCACAGAATTCACCAGACTCTGGTGCTTTAACTTAAATTGTTACCACAAAGGAAGGTTTTTGTTGGTTTTAGAGAGAGATATTCATTGTTTGTTGGACACACACACACAATCTCCTTCAATCAGCCACTTCAGTGTCTTGCTGAAGAAAGTTGGCCCCTCTTGGGTTCTCCTCTTCTTCCAGGTTACCACAGAGTTCTTCTTTTCCCCCTATTCCAGGAGAAATACATTAACCAGCCATTTCCTCGTAATTGACTACAAGAGTTGAAAGTAGGCTGAACTCACAACTCAATACCCATCTTCAAATGGGGTCTCATAGGAGGAGTGCCACTCTTGGAGTCTCCAGCACCAACTCTGGTGCAAATCTGACTGTCCCCTTTTTTTTCTCTCTCTCTCTAGAATCACATGTTTTTTTCCCCCTCTCCCTGTTTGCAAAACCACATGATCCCTTTTGGAACAGTAAACTTCAACCAGTCTTGGATCGCTGGCACTGGAATCATTTTCAGAGCCTGGACATCTGTTCCTTTAAAACAATCATCCATTCATTCCATTACATCAGTCCAATTAAACCTACTTGTGAAGTCCTTTCCATTGTCACTGCTAAGTCACTGTAGACTTGTAGGCTCCACCTTAGGCATAGCTCTTGCATTTTAAATGAGATGTATTTCGTGAAATGTTAATATATGTTTGTGAAGTGTTACTGAGATGTCAGTTTGAAAAGTAACCCTATACTAAATCCCCACAATCTATGCCTTGTAAAGGCATATTTTATCATAATGTTATTAACCCAATCAATAACAGCTGTGTCCACTACGTTTTGGAGGGATTTATGCTCAGAGGTATTGGTGTTCCCATACCAGACCATGATGCAGCCGATCAGCACACTTTCCATCACACCTCTGTAGAAATTTGCCAGAAATTTGTTCTGGTGACATACCAAACCTCTGCAAATTCCTGAGGAAGTAGAGGTGCTAACGTGCTTTCTTCACGCCATTGGTGTGGTGGGTCCAGGAAAGATCCTTCAAGATAGTAACTCCCAAGAACCTATTGCTCATCTTCTCTGATTCCCCCCCAATGACTGGATTGTTAAGAGGAACACAAATCTTGTAGCAAACAAGAGCTGCCAAGAGACCTCCTGATTTTTACAATACTGGCTTACTGAAGTAATCTATCCATCACTAGGATTTATGCAAACTTTTCCATATAAGAGGCCAATGACTGCAGATCAATGAGCGAATGTCTGGGATAGTAGTCATATACATCGGCCAAAACAGCTTGATGGCCACACCCAACCGCTTCTGGAAACAGCAAGAGCTGTCCCAGACTGACCAATTCAGAAAGTTGGAGAAATGCTGGAGGAATGCAGCTGGTCTCACAGCATCCATAGGAGGTACAGAACTATTACTGACATTTTGGGCCTGAGCCCTTCTTCAACAAATAAGCAAAGAACAGGAAGGCGCAAGAATAAAGAGACCAAGCATGCCTGGGGGAGGAGTCCAGACCAATAAAAAGTTAATTGGATATAAGAGGAGAGGTGAGAATTGCTTTTTGCTCTGTGAAAGGAGACAGAAGGGAGAGGGAGAGCGAGCTGGGGAAAGGCGACAGGGGGAAGAAGAATGGGAGGGAAGTTTAATGGAAACCGGGGAAGTCGAGGTTAATGCCATCTTGTTTGAGGGCGCCTGGATGGAAGAGGAGTTGTTCCTCCAATTTGCATGTGGTCTCAGTCTGGCAGTGCATGAGACCATACAGACATGTCAGCAGAGAATGGGATCCAGTCATCTGAAAACATTGAAAAATAGCTATCGAGACCTCCAAGCAGCAGAGCACCAAAATCCAAGTATATCACAATATCTGTACTAAATTATTTTGTTTTGGTAATTTGCATTTGAATTCATGGAGATATCCCTCAATATCAATTAGGCTGCTCAGACCCAACACAAATGGATACACAGCTGTTCACAATATAACTCCCAGTTAATACTAAGCAGCAAATAATTGATTTACTTTTTGGTGACAATTCCCTGTGCAGTGACACGCCTTCCAGCTGCAACAACACACCCATGCAGCCCTTCTGTCCTCTCTCCAGGATCTCTCTGGCATTTGACCGTATCCGAGGAGCTGGCTGAGACGGACGGGCGCTGTAGCACGATGGGTACAAAGTGGGATCCGGAGCTAGTGGTCCCGATAGAAAGTCCAGCTTTAGGCTATTTCCTTCTAATCTTCCCCGAGCTGCAGGTAGAAAAAGAGGGAATGAAAAATTAAACAGACACCAATAAAGAAAGCAGTAAATTGTCATTCAACTGTGGAAATCTCTGTGGTGAGGTAATCCATTCCATTAGAAGTCATTGGGAAATGACTAAGCAAAACCTGACTACATCATTCGCTGGCACATACATTAAGATCATTATGCAGCCAAATTATCATCTTGAGTAAAGATATCTCACAGATTAGTCCACAGGTGATACTTTAATTTTTTACGTTTTGAAGGGTGGGAGGAAACTGGAGTGCCTGGAGGAAACCCACTCAGACACAGGAAGAACACACAAACTCCTTACAGACAGCGCCAGATTCCAAACCAGGTCACTGGCATCGTGCTTACGGCTACACTAACCCTGATAAATCACACAGCACCTTGGACTGCCACAAGGTCATGAGCATTTTAAAATGTTAAGACAACAAAATTCTGGAATGTCTCATCACCTTCCCCAAGAAATCACGGTGATCTCTTGCTACTTCCTCAAGTAATATGTCCACCATAGGATAGCTAAATGATAATCAATTACAATCATTTTCTGAGATCTTCTAATGACATCCACAAATCAATGGGATCCACTCAGAAAGTCCCATTGAGAATGATAATTAAACTATCACAATTGCTTTATTAATAAACCAGGTCATATAGAAGTTTCACAGTTTTGAGTCATAAATATTCAGTTTCACAATTCCAATTAATATAATCTAATGGTAAACACAATCTGCTGGAGACCCTCAGCATCAGTGGGAGAAAAAGAATTGGTGGCATTTTGAGCCAAAGCTGGTCTCAATAATAACCAATCAATCAATCCATTTCCAAAATAATAAGATAGACTTCTGATGAACGATTTAGGATTTTCCATAGACACAGACATACCCACGAGTTGAAGATTCATCAACTTTTGGTGCGGGTGAATGGGTGGGAACAAGTAAGCCCAGTGTCTGTGGATAAAGTCGGCATCTTCTTCCGGTGCGCAGCACCAGACCGAAACAACCAGTCCTCCATGGTACGTGGTAAATTGCCTGCAAGGGATCTGTCTAAACTTGTTCAATTCTAAGAATCTGTTTTTTTTTAACCTCAGCATAAAAACATGAGGATCTGAAGGACCAACTGTTTGGAGCTGTTCAAGTGAACCGGTACGGACTTGAAGGGCCGACATGGCCTGTTTCCGTGCTATAAACGGTTATATGGTTAATAGGCATTTGACAGGGGTCTGCATAAGGCGACTTAGCAAGAGTCCTATAACTGGAAACATACTAGCGTGGGTAGAGCACTGGTTAATTGGCAGGAAGCAAACTATTGGAATACAGGGATCATATTCTAATTGGCTGTCAGTTGCTAGTGGTATTCCACGGGTGGCGGTGTTAGGGCGACTGCTTTTTTATGTTGTATATTAATGATTTGGATTATGGAATGAATGGCTTTGTGACCAAGTTTGCAGACAATACAAAGGTAGATGGAGGAGTAGTGTAGAGGAAACACGGAGGCTGCAAAAGAACTTAGAAACTTAGATTAGGTGAATCTAATTAATTAATAAAACAAAGTGATTAGGAGAATGGGCAAAGTGGCAAATGAAATACGTCAGAAAGTGTAGTCATGTAATACAGTAGAAAAAATAAACAGACAAGCTATTTTTTTAAATGTGGAGTAAAATAAAAATAGCCAGGTGCCAAGGAACCTGGAGTCCTCGTGCAGAATAGCCTGAAAGTAAACTTGCAGGCTGAGATGGCGGCGAAGAAGGCAAATGCAATGCTGGATCTCTGAAACATTTTGAATGTTGAAAGGCGTGGACAGAGTAGATGTAGAAAGGTTGTTTCCCATGGTGGGAGAGTCAAGGACAAGTGGGCACAACTTAATGATTAAAGGGTGTCCGCTTCGAAGAGATGCGTAGGAATTTCTTCATCCAGAGGGTGGTGAATCTGTGGAATTTGTTGTCACAGGCAGTTGGGAAGGCTAGATCATTGTGTGATTGATAGGTTCTTGATTAGCCAGGACATCAAAGGTTATGGGGAGAAGGCTGAGCACTGGGGTCAGCAAAGAAATAGATCAGCTCTTGATTGAATGGCAAGGCAGGCTCGATGGGCTGAAGGACCCATTTCTGCTGCTATGTCTTGAGATCTATTAACTATTTCTCTTACTTAATTGTCAACTGTCGTCTGCTTTGTTGAGTGTTTATCATCAAGATAACCACTTAATTTTTGTCTCTTTCATACTCTTTTCACTTTCTGTATTGCAATGCAATTCCTGGGATATAGAATGTGACCTCCAAATATTTCTCCTTCTTGACGGGCAGTTGACAGGGGTTTTCATTTCAGAGCAATTCATCTGAAAAAACACACACAATAATCAATCACCTGAGACTGGATGCCGGTAAAAATCTGGGAACAGCGTCGGATCTGGTGGAATGGGGCCAGATATGTTGGAGGGGCCTTCAGCCATATTTTTTTTTCTGTAACACAGCATTGTCAAAATAGCTTGATTTTAAAAAGGGGCACTGGAATTGGAATGTGTTCAGCCTTGCAACCACTAACAGTCCCTTCATTAGGGTCTCTCTCTCCCCCCGCCCCCACCCCACATCAGTCCCCAGTGTCCCCTCTATCAATCTCTCTTCCCCCCCACCCCCCAATTGATCTAGCAGCACCCTCATCAATCAGCCCAGCGGAGGTCATCTTAGGCGTCTCAATCTGGTTTGAAGCCCAGGAAGGGGGAGGGGGCAATTGATCTACCTCTCGCCACCCCGTCAGACTGCCCTTCACATCCTTCCCCCCCCCCACTAGCTTGCCCCTGCTCCTGCCCCCCCCTCCCCCATCTCGACTGCCCTTGGCCTGCTCTCTACACCACTCTCCCATCCCCCCCGGCCTGTCCCCTGCCCCTCACAATCCCCCGATCCCTCAGCCTGACCCTGAACCCCTCCAATGTCCCTCCCCAATACCCCCGGCCTGTTCCCTACACTTCTTCCCCCACCCCCGCCTGTCCCGTGCCCTTGACCCTCCCCCCGTCCTGTCCCATGCCCCTCACCCTCCCCCCCGCCCTGTCCCGTGCCCCTCACCCTCCCCCCCGCCCTGTCCCGTGCCCCTCACCCTCCCCCCCGCCCTGTCCCGTGCCCCTCACCCTCCCCCCCGCCCTGTCCCGTGCCCCTCACCCTCCCCCCCGCCCTGTCCCGTGCCCCTCACCTTCCCCCCCAGCCCTGTCCCGTGCCTCCCACATCCTGCTTTCCCCCCCCCCCCACTGTCCCCGTGCCTCCCACATCCTGCTTCCCCCCCCCCCCACTGTCCCCGTGCCTCCCACATCCTGCTTCCCCACCCCGCGTCCCCACTGACCAACGACCGACGCGCACACACCAACCGTCCGCGGGAACGCGCGCGCCGAGCGACGTCATCGCACCCGGATCCTTGGAGAACGTCAGTGCTCGCGCCTGCGCAGTGCAGGGTCGCCGTGTTGCCAGGGACGACGGCAAGCCGCGCAGAACTTCCCGGCAATGATGGAGGGGGCACCACGGCTACAGGTGGAGAGGGGCGTTGACAGACAGGTGGGATGGGGCAAAGAATGACGGACGTGTGGGAGGGGCATTGACGGACAGGCAAGGGATGACGATCAGGTGGGGTAGGACAATGGATGACAGATAGGTGGGGAGAGGCGAGGGATGATGGACAGGTGGGTTGGAGCCAGGGGTGATGGACAGGTGGGGAGGGTTGATGGATAACGGGCAGGTGGGGCGAGGTGGGCAGTTGTTTGGTGATAGAGAGGGGGGGGAGATGGTGATGTGGAGGGATGAAGCCGAAGACACCTGGGGGGATGGAATGGAAGCCATTAGGGGAGGGGTGAATGACAGTTGCAAACAAATTAAATTTCCACTTTCAGGTAGATTCCCCTGTCTCTTCTGATCCACTTCTGTAATATCTGTCTCTCCCACTCCCACCCCCACCCCCACCCCTTCACTATTTCCATTACCTTCCCCTTCCCGTCCACCCATTATCTCCATCAGGTTCAATCCTCTCCCACTAACAGATTTGCATCCCCTCCCCTTGTGTTCCCTTTAGTCCAATCTGTCCTATCCTTCAACCACCCCCCCCCCTGCACATAGTTATCTCCATTCTCACCTTCTCTGCATCACACTCCCCTCCAACTGTCTCCAACCCTACCCTTTATGACTCCTCTCCCTCTATCTGACCTTGTTCTCCCCTTGCCTTTTCTCTTTCTGCCATCAGCCCATCAATTGCCTCCACCTCCCCATCTGTCCATTATCCTTCAAGGTTCAAGGTTTCTTTTTCAGTAAAAGTCCAAAATTCCAGATACCAGAACTTCAGATCACTCGAGAATCCAAACTTTTCAAAACATTTTAAAGTATTTAAAATTTAGCGGGGCTTTTGTGTGCACACATAAGTGCCACAGATGCACAGCAGCAATGAGCGGCCATGCTTCATTATCTTATCACAACAAAATTCATTTGGATAGTGTATTTTTCTTTTGAAATGTTCATTTTTAAACAAAAGTCTCTTTTGTTGTGAAAAAAAGGGGCACTGGAATTGGAATGTGTTCAGCCTTGCAAGTGTTGACTTTATTTTTCTTTAAAACTACTCATTTTGATAAATGAAACCTGCTGTATTTGCTAATGAATAAACTATCAAAACTGACCTGTTCATTTCTTTCTTTATTCCTCCTTAAATTAGAATTTTAAAAATACTGCCCGAGAATCTGAAAAATCCAAAAATCCACACCAACTATCCCCAATCAGTCTGGAATTTTGGACTTTTACTGTATTGTCAAGTAATAATACATTAAAAATATAATGTATTATTTTAATTTGACTTTGGATATACTTTGACTTTTGTCTGCCATAACTCCTCCCGCCCATGTCCTCCTTATATTGGCTATCTGTCCCAAGCACTCTCAGTCTGGATGAAAGTTCCAACTCAAAATGTTTCTCACAGATGCTGCTCAACCCACAGAGTTCCTCCAACAATTTTTTTTTCATCCTTGAACATAAAGGATAATTTTGGGGAAAAGGTACAGGAGCCGAAGGACGAGCACTCAGCAGCACAAGGACAGCTTCTTCCCCGCTGCCATCAGATTCCTGAATAATCATTGAACCAAAGACACTGCCTATACTTTTCGTGCACTATTATTTTTATTTTTTATAGTAATGTTGTAAAATGGTTGTAATATGAATGCTCGCACTACGATGCTGCCACAAAACTCCGAATTTTGTGTCTTGTTCATGACAGTAAATTCGGATTCTGAGATGAAGAAAGTACAAACGGGAGTTGCCTTCTCTTTGTAGATGACATTTTAAAGTTACATGTCCACAATGAGAGAGAAGAAAAACACAAAGAAATTGCCACAATAAATATTGAAGCTGGCTGGATAGGCTCGGGCTTTTCTCCCTGGAGGGAGCATTAGGCTGCGAGCTGCTAGGGACTGGCTCATGGGAACAAGGTATCAGAACTGGGATTTGAGAGGGTGCTGAGGGCAGGAAGGGCACCTGAAGGGACTCGGGCACTAAGGTCATCCTGTCATATCGGAGGTTTGAATCTGGAGCTTGGGTTTCCCATGGATTGAACAGGTCTCCGTGAGGCTGCAGGAGAGTTGGAGGCAAATCCACAGGGACTTGGTGACTCTTGAAGGGATTCTGTTTTGCTTCTCTTTTTCTCTTACTGTAGCACCAGAAGGGAATATCGTGTAATATTACATGTTCTGCACTATTATGTGTAACGGGTTATATTATATATTATATTACATATAAATGTCTTTAAAAGAGATAAATTGTGGGGGGGGGGGGTTTAGTGTAGGTGACTTCACAAAGAGATACTTACACTTCACATCTCATTTAAAATGCAAGACCTTTGGTGAAGCAACACATTAAGGCACCAGTGACTTTACAGAGACGATGGAACTGCTTTGGAAAGAATTTCAAAAGCAAGTGTAAATCTGAGCTCAAGTGCTGATAAAGATCTTTCAAGGATTGGGTTTGGAGCTTTGGGAAAGGTTCTGGTTTTTTACAAACAGAGAGAGAGTAAAGAAAACAGGACTCTCTCTTAGAGAGAGAGAGAGAGAGAGAGAGAGAGAGAGAGAGAGAGAGAGAGTCAGTTCTGCAGTAGCTTTTGAGGCTGCAACATGGCAAGCTGGCAGGCTTGTTGAAGACCCCATTTTGAAGACGGGTTATGAGTTCAGCCTGTTCAAATCTCTTGTAATCCTTACAAGAGGAAATGCTGGCTAGTGTGTTTCTCCTGAAATAAGGGAAACAAGAGGAACTCTACAGTAACCTGAAAGAAGAGGTTATCATTTTGAAAACCCATGATGGGGCAAGACACTAAAGTGACTGATCGGAGGGAATAAGTTTGTGTGCGTCCAACGAGCAACAAGTATCTCTCTGAAACCTACAAGAACCTTCCTGAGTGGTAACCATTTACCTTTAAGCACAAGAGCATGGTGAAAATTCATAAATGTTAAATTCTGTGTACAGTGTAAGAATTGCCTAATACCAGTGAACTTGAAGGTGAGAAATGAATGACTGGGCTATTAAAGTGAAGAACTTTCCTGAATATACACACATTACATACATGTGCGCTTAGAATTAGAAGGGGGTTAGGTTAGGTTAATAGTAATAAGTTAAAGTTTGATCCTGTTTTTATGTTTAAAGAAAATTAAAAGCAACTTTTGTTTAAGTAACTATTTGTCTTGGTGAATTTCTATTGCTGCAGGGTTTTGGGGTCCTCTGGGCTCGTAACACATGACAATAAAGGAATCTTGAATAGAAGTTTATAAATTCATGAGTGGCCTCAGTCTTTATGTACTGGGTCGTCTAAAACCAGAGGGCATATGTAATGGAAGATTTAAATCGTGTTTTTTTAACTTTTGCAGCCTTTGCTTCTGCAAGGCTGAGAATCTGCTTGTTTTTTTTGAATAAGCAGACATAAGGTAAATTCCACCGAGGGACCAGAGATGCTGTTATCTGATAAAATTACATCTGTGTACCAAGAACATTTAATCTTCCTGCTTGTTTTGGTCACAGACTGTCAGAGGCCTAGTCTTGATGTAGAATAAACCATTATATTCAAAGTGATAAGCTGAAAATTATGTTAATCGATGGAAGCCTAGCATGCTAGCTTGCTCGCTTATCTTTCTTGCTGTGCTGGGAATAGGTGCTTGGGTAAGCAGTTTTTGGGTAATATAAGCCATGGTCCCGCTGCTGAAGTTTGAGATTCTCCGAGAGGTGGCAACATCTCTCAGCAAGAAGAAGAACTTCTAGAGTCCAGCCATCGTCCCGGTCGGGGGAGGTGGAGAAGCTGCTACCGGCGCCCTGACAACCTACTACAAGTGTGCAGTCGTTGCCTCGCTTCGGGAGTTGGGACCAGTCCAGGCATTGATAAGTATAGTTGGGAAGGGCTTCCATATTGTAGTTTGAAATCAGCTTTTGAATTTGTAATAAACATTTGCATAAACTGAACTGCTCTCGGTGTGTGTATGTCTATTTTCTTTTGGTAGCTCAAACACTGTGACCAATCTAAAACGAACAAAGTGAGAGGTACAAGTTTACCCGAGACAGCATAGATTTAAGGAAAGTGGGAAGAGAGTTACAATGAACCGGGGAGGCACCTTCTTTCCACAGAGGGCAGTGGGTATATAGAACAAGCTGCCAGAGGAATGGTAGGGACAGGGACTAGATTTAGAAGAATATAGAAGAATGTAGGGAAACAGGGGTAGCTCAGATATGCAACTTGGTTGGCACGGATGAGTTGGACAAAGGGCCTGATGGTAGCCAGACCTGGATATGAAGCAGGCATTTTTATTTGGTTCGGAATGGAAAGTATGGAAGAGCCAGTCAGATTTCCATTCAGGGCATAGCGTTCTCGCATTCTCTGGCCACACATCCAATACCGAACTGCCACATGGTAGTGCTGGACATAAAATACCGTCATGGACCACCTCACTCCACAGTTCAAACTATGTCCTCAAGATGTTAGTCAGAGACTTAATTTCGAACAGAGAGAGATTAAAATAATGCATGGGTACATAACTTTGAATTATATTTATTTTGCTTGCTCTCTTTCTCTCTTTCAACTGGGGATAAAACACTGGGCTTCTTTGGAAGAGTTTTTCAATGAGTATTTCTTGTACTTCTCTCATATTGGGAGTGGAAAGAGATATAATGGTAGATAGTAGTCACACCTGCACCTGGAAATGAGGTACAAGTTGTTCCTTGGTCTTGAATGGAAAATAAAGAATCAATCAGAAGTTTCCATCCAAATTCTCTTGCCATAGACATCAGTCATTCATGGGGGAATCCCCTCAATCCTCCTGCCCTGCACTCCCCCCACCCCCCCCCCCCCGCATCTCCCTGCATACTATTTTCACTCTCACCCATCAAATTCCCCAATTCATCTACCACCAACCTACTCCAGGGTAATTTATAGTACATCTGGCAGAGGGGGGCGTCATTCACCACCCTCTGGGAAAAGCAGTTCCTCCTCATCTCCATCTTAAATCTACCACCCTGGATCTTGAGGCTACATCCCCTAGTTCTCGTCTCCCCCACCAATGGAAACAACTTACCTACCTCCATCTTATCTCTGCCTTTCATAATTTTATATGTTTCTATAACGGGCATCTCTAGGGTTGGAGTCATCCGGTATAGTAACTCATGGCGTCATCCCACCCCCCCCACCAACCCCACAATGGACTGAGCACAGAGGGAATAGCTGTGTGTTCCTTGTACATTCGGGGTACTGAACCGGGGAGGAGGCTCTCTCCGGAGCACAGTAGAAGGTTTAAAAAGTAAATGAGCATCAAATTTTAGCCTTGTAGATCTATTGATACAAGTAAGCTGGGCTTATGAAAAATGATTTTGTTGTTATAACTAACCACAGGGATATTTTTATTTAAAAAAATACATTTCTGCTGAAACACTGCACAAAAATTTTATAGACAGTCATTTTGGTGTGAGTCCCCCTTGATGGTGTGAGCCCCTCTTGATGGTGTCACCTGGTGCAGTCCGCACCCACCTAATGACGCCAGTATTCAGTAAGATCCCCTCTCATTCTTCCGTACTTTTCTCCTACCGACTGCATAAAAAATATTTATGTATCTTATGAGAGGTGAAAACAAAGCTTTTATTTTAATGTGCTGAGGTGCCCCGGTGGGGCCATAGGGTTCCACTGGGAATGGCTGCCCGAGAGTCCCAAAACCACAAGCAGTTCCTTGGAGGTTTCCTGTGGCTCAAGTCTGTCACACTCACCACTGAGGGAGTAGGAGGTCCGGAGCAGGACACGCATCTTCAGCAGCCGCTCCATTTCTCTGAAATCCGAAGGGACTCTCACATCACAGGCAGTCCATACTCCAGCAACAGGGAACACAAGCATTCTGGAGACCATGGCATTGGGGCACTGGAACATCCTGTGGGGTGTTGACCATGGCAACGGGGAGGATGATCATTGAGGACCATGGCAACAGGGCCTTGCGGGATGGAGGACCTGCTCTGTGCCCTCTATCCTGTCCCCACCAGCCTCCATCCAGGCGGCTCCAGTGTCCTAGGGTAAACTGTCCCACTGCAGGCTTCCTGCAGCAATAATATTAACATCTTTTGTTGACCTGGGCTCCTCCCCTTGCCAATCTACAGCCTTCCTGTTCTTTTCTTGTTCCTTGAAGGTCATCTCAGGCCCAAAATGTCAGTAATATATTTTTACTTCTTGTGGACGCTGCAAGACCAGCTGAGTTCCTCCAGCATCTCTGTGGAAGAAGGACTCAGGCCCGAAACGTCGGTGATATATCTTTACCTCCTGTGAACACTGCGAGACCGGCTGAGTTCCTCCAGCATCTCTGTGGAAGAAGGGCTCAGGCCTGAAACGTTGGTAATATATCTTTACCTCCTGTGGACGCTGCGAGACCAGCTGAGTTCCTCCGGCATCTCTGTGTTTTTTTACTAAAATCACATCATCTGCAAATTTTTGTGTTTCACAGCTTTCAAATACCTGCACTGTTGTAACACAGTGAGCAAGAATACACTAACAGCCAAAGAATCTGTTACACAGTAGTCTTTACCCACTTCACAGCTAAAACACCTGCCATTTTGCCTCGTTCCCCTGCCTTCACCTTCACCTCCCAAATATTAATCCACAATGCTGCAAACACTGCCAGTTTCTGAGATCGTGTTTCACCTTTTCGCTACCAACCTTCATCTGATTATTCCTGACAAGGTAGAACACTTTGCTTAGATTTATATCTGGAAGCATCATTGCAACGGTGAATGATAGCAAACTGGGCTATTTAATTCAGTTAATGTATAGAAAGTAAAATAGGAAAGTCTGCAGACACTGTGATTGAGATTTAAAAAAACACAAGGCTGAAGAAACAGCAGGTCAAACAGTGCCCTTTATGTAGCAAAGATAAAGATACATTACTAAGGCTTTGGGCTTGAGGCCTTCAAGGTATGATCAGGTGTTTGATATAGTGGAGTGTTCAGAATTGTGCCTCAACACAAGGTTGAGGATTAGCCCCAGAAGTGAAGTGGGTCACAAATTCATATCCCCATATTTTTTCCTCAAATCTATTAAAAATCTTAAAAAACTTTCAATCTGATATTCAAAATTTTACAGTTGACTACATCAATTGCCATATATAGAAGTGTTCCATATTTCCAACATTATTTGTATGTCAAGGTATTACCTGACCACTTCTGGAACATCTCCGTTAATTTTCGTTCAATGTTCTTTGATCCTGGATGTTCCCAACTCTTGGAAATGATATCAATTTCTAACTTACAAGGTATGTTAACACAAAGCAGTAATACTCTTTGAATATGTAATAAAAAATAAATGCAAAAAATATTTAATCTCACTCCACAAAAACTTAAATATGTTCAAACATTAGGCCCTTTCAAACTGCTGTGTAAAATGGGGTTAATTTGCCCGGTTAACGACTCAGTTATGCGGCAGTTTGAAAGGATTCATCCGGGTCCCTGACCTACCTCAGAGGTAGTCAGGGAACCCAGTAAAACTTACCGAGGTGGTATCCACAGGCTGACCTGCTTATTCCGGTGACGTCAGAGCTTGCGTGAGTGCATCACCAGGACAAACAGCATCCGATCATCCGGCAGTACTTCTGGTGTTTGCAGGATGCGTCATTTTGTGGGCGGGATCCCCCTTAAATCACCGGGTTGGCGATTTAATTGGCCCATCCCCCTGCAATTTGAAAGGTGCTTCCAGCACCTTTGCTGCAATGATCACACCCAGGTCCCAGGAGGGTGACCCAGGTGCTACAGTTTAAAAGGGGCTAATGAAATTTGTGGTTTCAAACTGTTTCTACTGAAAGGAAATATCAAAACATACAGAGTTTGTAGGTTATTTGCGTGTAATTGGACAGCACAGGCTCGTGGGATGGAAGGACCTGTTACTGTGCTGTATGTCTAAATTTTAAAAATTTAATCTCTGATGTTTAACAAATTTTCAAAAACTGTACTAGATTCAGCAGGAATTTTTTAAAATCATCCTTTCATATGGCACAGTTGGCATAGCAGATAGCTCAACACCTTTACAGCGCCAGCAATTGGAACGGGAGTTCGAATTCCGTGCTGTCTTTAAGGAGTTTGTACATTCTCCCGTGGGTTTTCCCCGGGGGCTCCAATCGGTTAATGGGGTGAAAATTGGGCAGCATGGACTCAAGCTGAAATGGCCTGCTGTATGTCTAAATTTAAATTTAGACCCTGATGGAGGAAAATCAAAGCAGTGTTGAATATAAAAAGAATGTGTACCTGCCAATCAGTGTGCAGCGTGGACATGTGCTGAACAGGGTGCCTGTCGAGTAGGACTGAGGTTCTGGAAAAGAGGTACGATCTTATTGAGACAGGCATGATTCCGTGAGGGGCTGAGAAGTGGAAGTTAGGAGGCTTCTGCTCTAATTGGCAGAACTGCAACAGGATAGTCACAGGACACAAAACCACTTTAGGACTAAGCTGAGGGGAGCTTTCTTCACTAGAGGACTACAGCCATTGAGAATTTGACACCACAGAAGATTATGGACACTCATCACTTATAATGTTCAAGGGGTGGTTGCTTTTGAGTCACGGGACATGGGGTCCAAGCTGGAATATTAACATGAGGTGGGCATATGTGAAAACACGATGCTGGAGAAACTCAGCAGGCCAACAGTGTTCTTTATACAGCAAAGATAAAGATACATAACCAATGTTTTGAGCTTGAGCCCTACATCAAGGGGTGATGTAGACAGGCGCCCGAACAAAATGACTGGGGGAGGAGCACACTCCCACAGGCAGGAGGTAAAAGGTGGATCCTAGAAAACAGGAAAAGGGAGGATGGCTCTGTGAATGGAGAGGGAATGGAGGGGTGGGGTGGGGTTGGAGAGCTGGAATCCTTGTAATGCTTTTTCAGTTTTGAATCCCTCTCCACTGAAGCAACCTGGTTCACCACGTAGACACGTAGAGACGATGATTTCTGGTTTCCCAGCATCAGGCCTATGCTGTCTGCTCTCCCCTATCATCACCCATCGACACGAAACCCACCTTTCCTCTCCCATCCTCATCAAACCTTCCTGTCACCCATCCCCTGACTTTCCCACCACTCACCGTCACACTTGGGGCGATTTTTTGCAGTTGATCATCTCCCAAACAAGAGTTAAAACATCCTACGACACAATCCAATAACTGCTCAGTTCGGGGTGATTGACCCAGACGTAGGGAGTTTTTCTGTGCCTGTGCAACGGGTTGTGGCTACAAGAGCCATCCTATTCAAACGAAAAGACTCTAGACCAAGATCTCCAAAGTGGTTGATAGCGACCCCTGGGGGTGGGGGTTGATGGGACTATCCAAGGGGTCGATAAATGCCATGGAGTCCATAATGTCAGGTGGGGGGGGAGGTCAATTGAACTTTTGTGGTGGAAAGCAGGGGCAGATCAATGGAAAATGGCGCTTTTGGCAGAGGTGGGCAACCTCTTGCGAGAGTTGGGCCTTGGTGGCCACCATGTTGTATTTGGCTTCGGCCTTCGAATAAGTTGAGGGAGGACGAACTGAATGTAGATGTATGTGTTGTTTGTACTTCTGGTTGCGCCTCCACTCCCCAACACTGCCACCCCACCCCGTCCAGCACTGCTACCACCCACCCCCCCAACCCCCATCCAGCGGCGAGATTCCATGCCTGGGTGGTCAATGAGGGATCAAGTATTCCATGAAGGGGGACAGTGGTCTAAAAAGTTTGAGGACCCCTGCTCTAGACGTCCAACAGTGGTTCTCTCATATTATGTCCTGTTTAAGTTCAGAAAAAAATTAGATATAATATATTTGATCCTTTGGTGAAATTTGAAGATACACAGCGACCTTTGATGTCTTATTTTCATTTGATGTAAATGTTTTAATGTGATTAGATGTACTCACTCTTCCAGATGAGATAATTTTACCTTTGTTTTTTGATTCACAATAGGAGCCAAAAACTACAAAATATATGGATCAGCTGCTCAGATGTTTTTTGTGAGTTGTTTTTTTTTAAATGAGAGTAGGTGGGAGCGTGGAGTTTATATAATGCTTTAGATTTTTTTTTCATTTTCACTCACTGCAGTAGGGAGGAATCGAGTTTATTCTGTTTGAAGTTTTATATTAACATATATAATTTTCAGTTTCGTTCCCTTTTCTTCATTGTATTTCTTATAAAAACCAATAAAAAAGATTGAAAGAGTTAAACCATCAGCTGTATCAGAGCCATTACATGACCACACAGTTACACGCAGGATGGTGCAACGCCAGTTACTTTATTTATTTATTCTAAAAACAGTTTGCTAACGGATCTGTGATCATCAATTACTTGCTTTACCCGGTTGGATGCAGTTGGGGCCTGTCAGTGCCTGGAATCTGTTGAAGCAAAGTGTTTTCCCAGCACTCCCACGGAAGGAGAAATAAGCTTGATTCAGAAGTCTTCGCTCAAGAACCCGAGTCCTGAGTCGTTCTGAGCTCCCACTCCCACCAACCAGCACTCCCTCCCCCACCCAATGGGACGCCCTTGTTCCACAGCCAGAGGATCATCATTGGGCTTTCCTGAGAGGGCAGGCCAGGATGTCGACGGGACTATTCCTGGGAGTCGGCCGGTCACATCCTAGTCCCGGGAGCTCGGAAGCATTGGAATGTGGGACCAGATGGTATATCTCTTTCCAAAGCAGGAGCTGCTGATATCACACACCCGAAGGATCAGAAGGCCTGGTTCATGATGCAACGTGTTCGCGGCTGATCAAGGACATCTACATCGTTTCTTCATTGGCCAGAAAGCCAACTCCAATCCATTGACTGAGAAAGGAATTTAGAAGAATGAGAGGGAATTTAATAGAAATGTATAAAATTATGAAAGGCACAGATAAGATAGAGGTAGGTAAGTTCCAATTGGTGGGAGAGACCAGAACTAGAGGATATAACTCTAGTTCAGGGGAGTAGATTTAGGACAGAGATGAGGAGGAACTGCTTTTCCCAGAGGGCGGTGTATCTGTGGAATTCGCTGCCCATTAAAGCAGTGGAGGCGACCTCAGTACATGTATTTATGACAAGGTTGAACAAATTTTTACATAGTCGGGGAATTAAAGGACATGGGGAAAAGGCAGGTAGGTGGAGATGAGCTGATCATCAGATCAGCCGTGATCTCACTGTCAAATCAAGTTTATTTCATCTGATTACACAAGTACAACCTGATGAAACCGCATTCTCCAGTCCTCAGTACAAAACATGCAGACACACAACCAGACTTAGCACACATACAGACAAGTTTTCATATAAATAAATATTGCTTTGTGCATTTGAGAGTTTCGGAAGGTTTGTGTGAGCAGTTCCTTGATTGAATTCCATTGAACAGGCTCAATGGGCCGGATGGCCTATTCCTGCTCCCATTTCTTATGTTCTTAGAGTGAGGAAAGCAGATCCTTTCCTTCATTACATTCTGCAGTGAACCTTGAGCTCGAGTGTGGGGAATGGGATGGCCTTCAGTTGAGGTGCCTTGCGTTGAAATCAAACATTCGAAGCCCAAATGTTGAACAAGTAACGATCTTCCTGCACTCAGCCAGTGCCAAGTCAGGGGAGGCCGTGTACAGAGTAAAATTTTCCCCACTGTCCTGCCACTCACTGGGGCACGTTTAGACAGGTTGCAGACAGAGAACAGTTCTCTCAAAGCAGAATGAAATTTAACAAGATAAATTTAACAAAGTAAATAAAAACGAGGTTCTGCCAGGCCATTCTCACCTGCAAGGAATTCTCTCGGTCCTGAATTGCCTCTTGCATGACATTTAGGAGCTGACTGCGGTAGCTCTGACTCTCCTCAATCATCACCACCGACTCCTCGCTGAAGGGAGAAGAACACACTTTACACAACCTGTCAATCCAAATCTTACCCCACCCCTCTCTCCCTTCACCAATGGGCTTCCCAATGCAGCACTCACTGTTCCATTGTGGAGGATGGAATAGGAAGTCCTAGTAATCACAACAGCCTTCCATCTGGGGTATGGATGAAAGCAAATATCAAAGTGTGATAGGTTCCTGGAGAGAGGCAACTCTCTCTCATTTGAGTAACCAGTAATTCCTTAGATTACAAAGGTGATGAAATGCAGGAATGAAAGTTTGGATTTATTGTCAGAGACCATACGTGACAACACCATCTACAGATTTGCAGATGATACCAGGGTAGTGGGTTCTATAAATAAAGATAATGAATCAGCATACAGGAGGGAGATTGAAAACTTGGCTGAATGGTGCACCAACACCAGCAAAACGTGTGCTGGGTGGTGTGGGTCCTTGCTGCTCTCCGACGGTAGCGTTCCCTGTCGATGTTCTCAATGGTGGGGAGGGTTTTCCCTGTGATGTCCTGAGCTGGGCCCTCTACCTTTTGGAGGGTGTTTTGCTTGGTGGCATTGGCCAAGTTCAAGTTTATTTATCGTTCGATTGCACAAGTACGACCCGATGAAACCGTGTTCTCCAGTCCTCAGAGCAAAACACGCAAACACACAACCAAACATAACACACTCAATGTCACCAAAACTAAGGAGCTGATTGTGGACTTCAGGAAGGGAAAACCAGAGGTGTACGATCCAGAGATCATTGGGGGATCAGAGGTGGAGAGGGTGAGGAAGTTTATCTTGGGAGTCACTATCTCAGAGGATATTTCCTGGACCCAACACACCAATTACATCTTGAATAAACCTTGTTTGTGCCTCTATTTCCTCAGGAGTTTGCAGAGGTTTGGTATAAAATCAGAAACCCTGGCAAATTTCTACAGAAGTGTGGTGGAAAGTGTGCTGACTGATTGCATCATGGAGACACCAATGCCCCTGAGCACAAAGCCCTGCAAAATGTAGTAGACACAGCCCAGGACATCACAGGCAAACCCCCCCCACTATTCAGCACATCTACAGGGAACGCTGCTGTCGGAGGGCAGCAGCAATTCTAGGATCCACACCACCCAGCACATGCTCTGTTCTCGTTGCTGCCATCAGGAATGAGATGTAGGTGCCACAAGACTCGCCCCACCAAGTTCAGGAACAGCTGCTCCCTCTCCACCGTCAGACTCCTCAATTACAAACTCAATCAGGGACATATTTATGGACTCTTGTGCACTTTATTGATTTTCTTTTTTGTTCTCTCTGTATTGCACAGTCAGTTTGTTTACATTTCTTTATTTGTTTACACGTTTTACGTTGTGCACAGTTTATTTTTAAACTGTGATGTTTATATTTATATGTGATGTATGTGATGTCATGTATGTACTCTGACAATAAATCTGCAATATGATCTGAACCTTGAGATTCATTTTCTACAGGTAGGCAAAATTTCTGCTTATCGGTAGTACGGAAAACTATACTCAAGATGCGTATAAAAAGAGAGAAGTGCAAACAAATGGACTGAATATTCAATAATAAATAATGAGCGAAGTAAGAGTCCTTAAACGAGTCCCTGATTGAGTTTGTTGTTGAGGAGTCTGATGGTGGAGGGGGAGTAGCTGTTCCTGAAGCTGGTGGTACGAGTCTTGTGGCACCGATACCTCTTTCCTGATGGCAGCAGTGAGAGCAAAACGTGTGCTGGGTGGTGTGGGTCCTTGCTGCTCTCCGACGGTAGCGTTCCCTGTCGATGTTCTCAATGGTGGGGAGGGTTTTCCCTGTGATGTCCTGAGCTGGGCCCTCTACCTTTTGGAGGGCGTTTTGCTTGGTGGCATTGGCCAAGTTCAAGTTTATTTATCGTTCGATTGCACAAGTACGACCCGATGAAACCGTGTTCTCCAGTCCTCGGAGCAAAACACGCAAACACACAACCAAACATAACACACATACAGACAAGCGAATGAAGGCCAAATGGACACAGGACAATTAGACATATGTAAAAATAAATAAATATTGTTTAGTAAATGGTAGAGTCTTGGTGGGTTTCGAGCGAGCAGCTCAATCAGTTGCTCAGCATTCTCACTGCCTGTGGGAAGAAGCTGTTTCTCTGCCTGGCTCTGATACTCTGTATCCCTTTCCTGAGGGGCACAGCTGAAAGATGCTGTCCGCGGAGTGGAAGAGGGTCCTCAGTCAGACAACAATTCCAGCAGATTACGTCGATGGGGGGGGAGGGAGACTCCAGTGATCCTCTCTTCTGCTCTTATGGTCCAGTGGATTGACCTCTGATCCACTGTGATGCAGCCAGCCAGGACGCTCTGGATAGAGCTCCTGTAGGAGGTTGACATAATGTTGGCCAGTGGCCTGGCCCACTTCAGTCTTCTCAGGAAGTGCAGTTGCTGTTGCTCCTTCCTGACAAGTGAGATGTTGTGTGTCCAGGATAGGTCACTTCTGAAGTGGACTTCAAGGAACTTGGTGCTCTCCACTCTCTACTACAGAGTTGTTGATGTGTAGTGGAGGGTACTTGTTCCTGGTCCTCCTGAGTCCACGATCATCTCCTTCATCTTGTCAATGTCGAGATTCAGGTTGTTGCTCTCCCACCATTTCACGAGATTATTCCCCTCTTCTCTGTAGTGCGACTCATCATTATTGCTGACAAGGCCGACGATGGTCGTGTCATCTGCAAACTTGATGACTCTGTGGGAGCTGGATCTGGTGATGTAGTCATGGGTCAGTAGCGTGAAGAGGAGTGGGCTGAGTGCACAGCTCGATGTTCTGCTACCAACCTGGACAGACTGTGGTCGTTCCGTTAGGAAGTCCAGAGTCCAGTTACAGAGAGTCTTAATGAGTAGTCTCTGGGGAAAGGTCGTATTAAACGCCAAGCTGAAATCAGTGAACCTGACATATGAGGCACTGTCCATCAGGTGGGTCGAGATAGAATAGAAAGACAAAGCTATACCATCATCAGTGGAATGGTTTCTTCTGCATGGAAATTGACATGGGCCCAGATTTCTGCGAGGTGTGCTTAGATGCGTTCCATCATCTAACGCTCGAAGCATTTCATAATGGTTGAGGTCAGTGTCACAGGGCGGTTGTCACCGAGGCCCATTAGTGTCACCTTCTTTGGTACCAGGATGATGGTGGCTGTCTTGAAACCTATGGGGATGATGGACTGCTACAGTGATGTGTTGAAGATATCAATATGGACCTCCATCAGGTGGTCTGTGCAGTCATTCAGTATCCGTCCAGGCATCTTGTCTGGTCCCGCTGCTTTGTGTGGGTTCTCCTTGAATAGAGTTCTCCTCACCTCAGCCGCGGCTATGCAGGGGACCTGTTTATCGGAGCTTTCTTTGGCATCAGCCTGTTCTTCTAGTCTAACCATGCTTAGATCTTCAGTCAGTCCAGAAGGGAGGCATTATTGTCTTTAACTCTTGTTGACTTGTGATCTGTTAGTCTAGATCCCTTTCCACACGCCCCTTGTGTCACTGGTGTCGCACAGCTGTCTGTGGATCCTCTGTGCATACCCCTGCTTTGCCTTCCACATTGCACGGGTGAGTTCAGACCTGGCTGATCTTAGTGCCACCCTACACCCTGTTCTGAAGGCAGCATCACCTGCTCTGAGCAGAGCCTGAACCATTTGATCTCAGTAACATCCTCAATGCATTTGCTGATGTTCCCCAGTCAGTGAGCTCCTGTACTCCTCAATGTTTACATGACTGTTGTAGGTGGCAGCCTCCCTGAAACAGCTCCAGTCAAAGCACTCCTGTAGCACCCACCTCCCCTGCCCCACCCACATTCTGATTTCCCTGTGCACTGGTGAGACAATGCACTGGGGAATGGAATAGTTCAGTCTTTATATTGCAAGATGCCTTCCACACAATGTGGTACCACCTGTATCAAAAGTATTGCAAATTCAACAGGCAAAAGAGACTTCAAGCTCCTGAACAGTTTCAATCCATTTGATTCAGTTGCCAGAGGAATTATAGATGGTTCAGGATTTAAAAAGAATCTTAGGTTTAAGAATAATGTAACGGCCACAAAATGGGAGAGCAGAAAGAATTGAAAAAAAGAAGCAAAGATTTAAAATCATGAGACATTTGAACCACCAGCTGTGAGCATATTGTTGCTGTCAGCAACCAGAATAGAGTAAACCCCCTGGTATCTGAGGGACTGATAGATGCCCGATAAGTGAATTTTCCCTGCTGACCAGGTCGGTCCCTTTCAAGCTTCCGCATGAGTGGGGCACGAACCAGGTAAATTGCACGGTTAACCCCATTTTACACAGCAGCATAAATGGCCTACTGACTCCTCCATAAAGTCATCCTAAAAAGCCAATGGACAATTTGCTCCAGTTTTCCAAACAGAGAGCAGGAGATAGGCAGGCACTTGTCAAGTTTGGCAACTCAGAACGAATGGAGGTGAGAGAGAGATAACAGAGTGTCAGAAGAGTAAACCAATTACGTGTTAGAAAGTCGCTTGATTAGTAGAAACAGAACTCGGAGATAAGAGCTGGATAACAAATGGCTCGGCAGCAAGGTGTAGTGTGGATTGTGAAGGGTCATTTGACCTCTCTGTCTGGATCCTGGTGGGAATGCGGATTGTGGAAGGTCACTTGACCTCTCCATCTGGCACCTTGTCGGAAGTCGCATTGCCTGCCAATCAAGGTTGGACTCCACCCACTCATTAGTGCGCACCTGATTCTTTCTTCTTTGGCTTGGCTTCGCTGACGAAGATTTATGAAGGGGTAATGTCCACGTCAGCTGCAGGCTCGTTAGTGGCTGACAAGTCCAATGCGGGACAGGCAGACACGGTTGCAGCGGTTGCAAGAGAAAATTGGTTGGTTGGGGTTGGGTGTTGGGTTTTTTCTCCTTTGTCTTTTGACAGTGAGGTGGGCTCTGCGGTCTTCTTCAAAGGAGGTTGCTGCCCGCCGAACTGTGAGGCGCCAAGATGCACGGTTTGAGGCGATATCAGCCCACTGGCGATGGTCAATGTGGCAGGCACCAAGAGCTTTCTTTAGGCAGTCCTTGTACCTCTTCTTTGGTGCACCTCTGTCTCGGTGGCCAGTGGAGAGCTCGCCATATAACACGATCTTGGGAAGGCAATGGTCCTCCATTCTGGAGACGTGACCTACCCAGCGCAGTTTGATCTTCAGCAGCGTGGATTCGATGCTGTTGGCCTCTGATTACTGGCCCCTTTAATTACCTAGTGATTATCATGGCCAGTCCCTCCAACTTGCTGCACTGTAAAATCTACCACGTGGAATGACTTCCTCTCCTTTGCTCTCCGGCCCTGAGACGAACCCTGCTCCAGGTCACAAACTGAGGACAAAGCTGGAAGAGTCGTTGGTGAGGTGTGCACTACGTAGGGATCGGGGCTGCTTGATAGCATTGGAGGCGTACCCACGTTAGGGAACGACAGGTAGCGTATAGTAATCCTTGGTTGTTATAAGTCTGTACACATTTGCTGATATCGGTAATGTTAAGTCTGATGTGACTGGGTTGTACTGTGTTGATATACGAGTGTAAGCAGTTGCCAGTACAGGTCAAACTTCTTTAATCCGGCAACATTGGGACCTGGCCATTGCCGGACCACGGAAAATGCCGGAAAATAGAAAATGCTCAGAAAATAGCTTTCAAAGGTGAGGTAGATGCCTTGATCAGACCCATTATCTGAGCTAAAAGGATTAAATATACCACAAATCAAATCCCAGTTAGTGCAACGGTCTTTACAACGCCAAACTATCGGGACCGGGGTTTGAATCCCACACTGTCTATAGGGAGTTTGAACCAATGGAGGGAGATTCAAAACGTGCCAGACCACAGAAGCTGCCGGACCACAGAAAGCCAGGTAATAGAGGTTCAATCTGTATCGGTTGTGTTAAGTTTGGTGTGAATGATTATATTGCGTTGTGTGGTTGAGAGTACTAGTGTGTGTTATCTCTGCTGTGATCCCCCTTTCATGTGTTTTCATAAAGATCCTTCCTATGTCTGGACTCGCTGCTCTTTGAACCCACTTTCCCCTTCCCACACAGCAGCAGGTCAGCAGATCTCAACAAGGTCCAGCAGTGGTTTCCTTGGATGGTAGAGAGAATGAGGGACATCAGTTGCACATAGACATTGGAAATGCATGGACTATTCTTGGAATTCAGAAGGCTAGGAGGTTCTTTAGATGAAGAGAGGTTTTGGCCGAGATGGAGAAGCTATCCTTCCTACCGGTGTTCCAGCAAGTGACAGATTTACAAGCAAACGTATCAGAGTTGAGGGGCCTGGGACAATCCAAATGGAACGGTGGTATCAGTGAACAACTTCAATGGGCAGGTACTCAAAGTTGAAGAACACCAGGGTGGAGAGAGTATGCAATGCTCAGTGTAAAGGGTTGCTCAAGCGTGTCGGCTGAATGGCGTCAGCGTGGCAGTTGTCTCTATGTCCTACTGCAACATACCAATTCCTTGCCTTCTCCATGTTGGAGATGACACACGGAGGAGAGATGGACTGGCTGGGCACAGGCAGGCGGCTGGGACTGATGTTCTCGGGACTTCCGCTGACCGGGCCTCTGACTTTGCTCTAGAAGGGGCAGAAAGAGAGTTCAGGCTGAGCTGACACCATGTTTGGATCAGAATAGACATCATTGCAGAGCAGGTTGGGAACAGAGGGTCTTTCAATCTATTTATTTATTTTTTAAATTTACATTTAGACATACACGACGGTAACAGACCAATTTGCCCCTATGAGTTGGTGCCATCCAATCTACACCCTTGTGTAAACAGGTTCGGAACATTTTTGAAGGGTGGGAGGAAGCCGGACTCCTGGGGAAAACTCACGGAGACAACATGGGGAGAACGTACAAACTCAGGTCCAGTTCCAATCGCTGGCATTGTAAAGGTGTTGCACAAACTGCTACACCAACCATGCTGCCCAACCGTGTCTGGACCCAGCAGATACACTGCAACCGTCAACTAGCACTGCTCCCACTGCCATTCAAATACCATCGTCACTACAGCAGCTCTTCATGGAGGAAGTGGTGAACGCTTGGCCCCTCACAGTTACCATCCCACCCTTCTGCACTTTTATTGCAAAATTTTCTGGCTCATGCATTTGACCAGTTGCAAGTTAATGATTTAATCTGCTTCCATCAATTTTACCTTGTTCAAATAACCAGATCTTTTGAAACAGTAACAGGCATAGCTCAGGAGACAAATCCGTGATGAAGGCAGGGTAACCGTGGACACCACCAGAGAGTGAAGGGTGGGAATGCGATGGTGTGTCTAACACACACAATCCCCACGCTGACAGAGAGATGGGGGAGCAATTACACTCGGAGCCAGGACTCACATGCAGTGTAACTAGTGATGGGACACACACACACACACACACACACACACACACACACACACACACACACACACACAGAGTAATGGGGTGGGACAGACAGACACACACACAGAGTAATGGGGTGGGACAGACAGACAGACACACACACACACACACACATACACACACACACACAAAGTGTAAATGGGGGGGGTTGGTGGGGTCCTCACACATAGACTGTTACAGGGGAGGGACTCACACAGGCAATCTTCAGCAGGTGCCAGAGCTCCTTTTGCCGTTTCTCCTGCAGCTTCATCACCAGCTTTTCATCCTCGTTCATCAGCTGGAGGACCCTCTCAAGCTGGGGCAGCAGCTCGATCACCTTCTGCTTGCAGGCCAGCGTTTTACTGCAGGAGACAGCATAGAACGGGGTCAGGACCATGCACCTTGGTCACCCCCATCGCCCCTGCCTCCATCCCCCAGAGTCTATACCCCATTCACCACTGCCCCTCTCCCATTGCCCCTCCCCCACCTACACTGCACATTCTCCACACCCCACAGCCCATCCCCATCCTTGCCCACCCCCCGTCCCCACAGCCACCCACACAGTGTTGTCCCTCAGCAGGACCACAGTGACCCTCTGGCCCTCAAACCCACTCAGCTCCTCCTCAGCCCGATGTCTGACCTTGCTGCTCAGTGGCACTTGACTGAACCCTCCCCTTGATATGCACAGCTCCTCCCACCCCTGCTCTGAACGAACATGATGACCGAGGCTCATCTGAGGAGGAGAGTTCCAATCTCAACTCAATCATCCACAGCCCACACCTTCCGCTCCCGGTCCTGAATTCCTCATGGCCACTCCAAGCATTGATTAGGTTGATTCTGACTGTCCCATTCCCAGGGCAGAACTCAGGACAGACAGAGAGCCCTGTCGATCACGTGCTCCCAGGGACAGGTCAGCCCGGTTCTGACACAACCTTCAACCCATCAAACGTTCCTTTGGAAACTCCTGCGTCACTTTCCCAGGGATAGTCAGCACAAAGCAAGTCCATTGATAAACTTGGACCACTGGCATCACTAGGGGGGGTGCAGAACACACTGGGTGACACTATCAGAGGGGGTGACATCAAAATGACCGTCTATAAAGTTTTTTTGCATTGTTTCAGCAGAAATTTATTATTTCTAATAAAAATATCCCTGTCAATAGTTATAACAACAAAAGCATTTTCTGTAAGCCCAGCGGACATGTATCAATAGACCTACAAGGCTAAAACTCGATGCTCATTTACTTTTTCAACCTTCTACTGCACTCCGGTCAGAGCTGTCATTATGACCCAATTATAAAGACACTTCGAATCACGCGGTTTCGTCCGCACGTGCTACAAGCCCGCGCTGTTGTTTTCGTCGCTGCTGTGGTTTTTATAGTTGCGGCTTTTGTCAAATTTTCTAATGTTTTAGTTACAATATTGTGGTCATTAGTATTTATGATTCACATAACATTGGCACAAAAACATTTCTAAGGATTCTGTATGGTCTGGTATGGGAGGAGGTCCATAGGAGGGTGGAGTGTGACACCACTGACTTGGACGCACTGTGGGATCAGAGGCTGCACGACCACAGAAACCCTGGCAATACCTGAGGTGGGAGTAGATGTCTTTCACCTTTCTGTCGAAGCTCTGCAGAGTCTGTAGGAGGGTGCGCACCATCTCCTGGCTGTCTCCGCTCGTCCGCTGATCTACACACCAGACACGGCGTTAAACCCACCTTGGAAGAGGGGCTCACCCCGCCCGCCTCCCCTTCCTCCCCACAAAGTGACCCTCCCCTATACCCAGAGGAGGGGGAATGGAGGAGAGATTGGGGCAAAAAGAGGATAGCTGGAACTGTGGGGAAGAGAGACATATGAAGTAATATCTTGAAGAAAGCCATTGAGTGCTGAAAGGCCTGGACAGAATAGATGCAGCAAGGATGTTCCCCATGGTAGGGGAGTCTCCAACAAGAGGGCACAACTTCAGGATAAAAGGGCATCAAATTAAAATAGAGATGTGGAAAACTTTCTTTAGCCAGAGGGCGTTGAGTCTGTGGAACTTGTTGCCGCAGGCGTCTATGGAAGCAAAACCATTGGGTGTATTTAAGGCAGAGATTAACAGATATTTTAGGGCATCAAAGGTTACGGCGAGAAAGATGGGGAATGGGGCTGAGTAGGGAGATGGGTCAGCTCATGATTAGAATGGCAGAGCAGACTTGATGGGCCGATTGGCCTACTTCTACTCCTATATCTTATGAGGGGAGGAGCAGAACCCTCATGTACAGAGACATCTGCTCTGGGCTCGTCTGCCACTTGGGACATCAATCCGCCCCCTCCCTTCACTTACCTGTTGGACAAGTGCACCTTTTGGATGGAAAATCCGACTCCCATCGCCTGTCCCAGCTGCACTCAAGGCCCTGAGGGTGTTCCCACTGTGCCCGTGGCAAGGGTCCCAGGATGAGACCCAAAGGCATAACAACGATGTGCACTCTGAGTCCCCTGAACCTGCTGCCCCTGTCTGGGTGGGAGAGTCGCCTGGGCAGGTGACTGCTGATGGTGGAGGGGGGTTAGTGCTGAGGGAGGGGAGGAGGAGTGACTGGGGCTGAGAGAGGGGAGAGAGAGTGACTGGGGCTGAGGGAGGGGAGGGGAGTGGTTGCTTTGCCATGGATGATCTCGAGCTTCTGGTGGTTACAGCAGCCCCCATCCCAAAGGAGAGTTCCCTCACACTCCTGGCTTGGGCTGTGGTGAGGAGGGTCACATTGCAGGAGCCCCCACCCTACCAATGAAGTTGTGTTCATACCTCTCGGCCTCTCTCTGAGCTTGCGGTACAAATCCATGGCCACTTCCTCCCTGCAGACAAACCATCAACTAGGATCAGTAAACCAAGACCAAGATCTCGCAGCAAACTGATGTGATCCTGCTGTGGGGTGAAGCCGTATACGAGTGGCTGGTTGGTCGGGACACCCTGCCCTGTAACAGTCGGGGGAACACCACACAATTCTTCTCCCTGGCGTTCACTCACTGACTCTCCTCAGCCTCCTGCTCTTTGTGGGATCTCACTGTGTACTAACTCACTCAACCGGCCTCAGTGATCGACCATAACTGCATTTGAAAGCTTGTGTAAGTGCTTTGGATATTTTCCCCAATTGTGAAAGGTTTAATAAATGAAATTCAGTTATTCTGCATTGTAAAACTCCCCTTCCTCAAACACCACCTTCCTTGTGACATTAAGACACTCACAGGCATACACACACACACACACACACACACACACACACACACACACACACACACACACACACACACACACACACACACACACACACACTCACTCATTTTCAGACACCCAGACATGCATGTTCACAAACGCATATACACACACGCACACCCAGACATATAGACACGTGCACCACACTTATACAGATGTATACACATGTGCACACACACAAGTACACCCACAGACATGTACGCACACACACACACTCAAACACCCAGATGTACAAACACACACACGCAAGCACATACACCGACGGAAGTATACAAACACAGACGTAGCCATGGATACTGACACACTTCTCACACACATGGATCGCCCATGGCAACAGATCGCCCTCAGCAATGGATTGCCCATGGCAACGGATTGCTGGCAGCAGCGGCAACAGGGAGCTGAATTAACTAAGGCCACTCACAGAACTTCCAGAGCCTCTCCCTGTCGCCGTGCCGATGGGCTCCTCTGCAGGTCCACCAGATCAGTCTGTAGAGCCATGGACTGTTCGTCGAGACTGCTGACATCACTCATCTACTGGGGGTGGAGGAGGGGTGGGGGAGGGGTGGTGGTGGTGGTGGGGATGCGACAGAAGAGAGGAATAGAGTGTCAAACTGTGGACTGGCTCCATTACCCAATTACCCTGCCCTGTTAACCCCATTCTCCACGCCTTGTTACCCCATTACCCTTGGCCCTCCGTGCAGACACAAAACACTCACCCTTCCGCACCCTTCTGCCTTCATCTGCATCTCATTCCAGGCAGCGATCATCTTCTCAGATGCTGCAAGACACCACAATCCAGTCAGCACATGCAGGGATTGTTTAAAACTTACTTTTGTGCAGCCCAGAGTTGATGACGGTCTCTGATATCAAACCCCATGCAGGAACACAGCAGGACTGAGAACTAAATCCTTCATGAACACATAACCTTCCCCTTCTAAATCCTCACTGGGACACATTGAATGTTAAATTCGA
This sequence comes from Narcine bancroftii, assembly GCF_036971445.1. Lineage (NCBI taxonomy): Eukaryota > Metazoa > Chordata > Chondrichthyes > Torpediniformes > Narcinidae > Narcine > Narcine bancroftii. Next base: position 96,914,997 of record NC_091470.1, on the reverse strand, counting down.
GCTACACCACTGTAACAGGGCCTTCTGTTCCTCTAGTCCAGACTAATTACACATGTGATTAATGAACCAGCTAACCCACACTTCTTTGTAATGTGAGAGGAAGCAGGAGCCCCCACCTCCTGGAGGAAACAGAGAGAATGTACAAGTTCCTTACAGACAGTGCTGGATTCAAACCTGGCTCTGTAACAGCGTTGTGTTAACTGCTACATTAACTGTAGGGCTGAGGGTCATCCTGAGGAGGCCTTTGGATGCTGTGAGATCGGCTGAGTTTAATTTAGATGTAGAGCACGGTAACAGGCCCTTACAGCCCACAAGCCCAATTGACCCACAATCCCCGGTACATTTTAAATGTTGAGGGGAAACTGGAACGCTCGGGGAAAACCCACGCAAACACAGGGAGAACGTACAAACTCCTTACAGACAACGCGGGATTCAAATCCTAGTTGCTGGCGCTGTAACAACGTTACGCTGACCACACTACTATTTATCTTTGAGGTACAGCCTCAATGGTGGTCCAGTGACGCAGCTGGTCCAGTCCCTGCCCCACGGTCCCAGAGACCCCGGATTTGATCCAGACCTCCATGCTGTCTGTGTGGAGTTTGCATGCTCTCCTGGTTCCTACCACATTCCAGAGACATGCAGGGTGGGAGGTTAGGTGGTGGCTGTGATCAGTCCCCAATGAGGAAGAACCTGGGGTGGGGGGGGAGGGTGTTGATTGGAATGTAAAAAGAATAAAACAGGAGTGGGGTGGGGGGAAGGTGTGGATAATTAATCATTCTGTGGGCTAAGGGTGCTTCTGAGGAACAGTTCTATAGCCATGGTGAACCCTCACTGGTTAACACCAGACCACCAGCAACCCTGTGGGCATGATGCCAGCGGGCAGGGGACTACTGTAATGATAGCCTTCCTTCCACTGGCAGCCTTGCCTCTGTTACTGAGCATAGTTTGAATCACACCAATCTTATGGAGTTTTCTGAGGAAGTTATCAGGAGAATGGATGACGGAAAGACTGTGGATGTTGTCTCCATGAACTTTAGTAAGGGCTTTGACAACGTCCCACATGGAAGGTTATTTCAGAAGGTTCAGACACTAGGTATTCATGGAGAGGTTGTAAACTGGATACAAAATTGGCTGAATGGGAGAAGACAGTGTGGTAGTGGATGATTGCTTCTCAGACTAGAGGCCTGTGACTAGTGGTGTCCCTCAGGGATCAATGTTTGGACCATTGTTGTTTGTTGTCAATATCAATAATCTGGATGATAATGTGGGAAATTGGATCAACAAGTTTGCAGATGACACTGAGATTGGAGCCATTGTGGACAATGAGGAAGGTTTTCAAAGCTTGCAGAGGGATCTGGACCAGCTGGAAAAATGGGCCAGAAAATGGCAGATGGAATTTAATGCAGAGAAGTGTGAGGTGTTGCATTTTGGAAGGACAAACCAAGAAAGGATGTACACGGTGAATGGTTGGGCACTGAGGAGTGTGGAGGAACAAGGGAATCTGGGAACACAGATACAGAATTCCCTGAAAGTAGCGTCACAGATAGACAGGGTTGTGAAGAAAGCTTTGGGGATCTTGGCCTTCATAAATCAAAGTGCTGAGTACAGGAGTTGGGATGTTATGGTGAGGTTGTATAAGACATTGGTGAGGCCAAATTTGGAGTACAGTGTACAGTTCTGGTCGCCAAACTACAGGTAGGATATCAGTAAGACTGAAACAGTGCAGAGATTTACTAGGATGTTGCCAGGTCTTCAGGAGTTGAGTTACAGGGAACGGTTGAACAGGTTCGAACTTTATTCCTTGGAGTGTAGAGGAATGAGGGGAGATTTGACGGATGTTTACAAAATTATGAGGGGTAAAGACAGAGTCAATGCGAGTCGGCTCTTTCCACCTAGTTCAGGAGAGATAAATACAAGAGAACATGGCTTTAGGGTGAAAGGGGAAAGGTTTAGGGCACACATGTCAAACTCTGGCCCGCGGGCCAAATTTGGCCCGCGATATAATTATATTTGGCCCGCAAGATCATATCAAAAATGTATTAGAGGTGGCCCACTGGCCGCCGCGCCAGTATAGCATATGAACAGTAACCGCTGTGTCCCAGGGTGAGAGAGAAAGAGAAAAATCCTAGTCCTTGAAAAGTAGTGGTGGGTGGTTTTATAACCACGCTGTTGTGTCCCCCCCCGCCCACCCCCCCACTGCGGCCTGGCCAGTGTCAGGGGAAGCCAAGGCCGCTTCCCAGTGCCCAGAACCCCAGTGGCACAGCGTTTCTTGGAGCTGCAGATGGAGTTGGGACGCCAGAGGGAAGATTGGGGCTCCCCGCCAGGCGATGGGGGCGCCGGCCGCCCTGCGCCTTCCCACCGGACCAGCAGCGGGTGCCCAGAGTACACGTGGAGAGCGAGGCTGGTCGGGCAGGTAGGGTGGAACCCCCCGCCAATCTCGGGAGTGGCGTGGGCTGGATTGGGATTAGCCGCGCTCACTTGCTCCTCCACCGCTGACCGGGATCCCAGCGCGGTCCTGAGTGCGGAGACTGCCCTGGAAAGGTCCTGGGACACCGGCACGGAAAGAAAAGGGGGTCCGGGAGAAACTCAGCAGGTCAAGGGGGGTCCGGGAGAAACTCAGCAGGTCAAGGGGGAGGGGGTTCGGGAGAAACTCAGCAGGTCAAGGGGGGTCCGGGAGAAACTCAGCAGGTCAAGGGGGGTCCGGCAGAAACTCAGCAGGTCAAGGGGGGTCCGGGAGAAACTCAGCAGGTCAAGGGGGGTCCGGCAGAAACTCAGGGGGGGCCTGACCTCGCCAGGACCATTGCCCACTCCCCCTCCCTGCCGCAGGCCGACCCGCGACTCACGGTGACGGGGCCGCTGATCCGCCGAGATGCCGCCCTGCAGCGAGAGCCGATGCCCCCGCACAGTCGTTGTCCAACCCGATTGCCCGCAAACCCCGCCCTCCCGCACACAGGCCTGAGTAAGGATTATGAACTTTAATCTCAGGATAAAACGATCTTCCAATAGTTTCATGTCACAGTGATAAATATATTCCTGGTTAAAAATGGTCCTGCACCTGGATACAAGCTCATTAGGCATAAAACTTGAAAAGTGTGTAAATCAAAGGATATCTGTACCAATGGAAAAAGGGCATGGCAAATAACCCTGCTAGAGTTCATGCCCACAATCAGTCACCCATTTGATTGTTTCAGGAATCATGTTATTCTCCCACATTCTCAATAGCCCTCAGATTTTACTATTCAACAGCACACTAGCAACATTTGACAAATCCTCTATAGAGAAATATTATTTATTGAATATTTTATTTCTCATTTGTTAATGGTTCTAGAAAGAGTTTATCCAAAACTATTATTAAACATTTATTTTAATAAGAAAAAGTTTAACATTACATATGTTGAAAGAAGAGAAAACATGCAGATGTTGTTGAAAATTTTCAATAAATATTTAGTTCGGCCCTCGACTTAGTCCAAGTTTTTAATTTTGGCCCTCCGTGAATTTGAGTTTGACACCCCTGGTTTAGGGGAAACTTCTGCACACAGAGAGTGGTGGGAATGTGGAACAAGCGGTAAATGCGGATTCAAACTTAGGTTTTAAGAATAAATAGGATAGATACAAGGATGGGAGAGGTCTGGAGGGTTATGGAATGGTGCAGGACTAGTGGAATAATGTTTCAGCACAGACTAGAAGGGCCAAACAGCCTGTTTTCTGTGCTGCAGTGTTCTAGGTTCACACACCCTGAGTCCAGCTTCACCTGGCGTGCCATCCTGTCACTCGCCATGAGCTCAGCAGTTGCTCAGTAACCCCCTAGAATCCTCTCTGTGGATTTTGTTTTCATTTTTAATTTGGACATACAGCGTAGTAACAGGCCCTTTCAACTCACAAGCCTGTGCCGCCCAATTAACCTGCAACCCCCCCCCCCACCCCACTACGTTTTGAATGGTGAACACACGGGAAGAACGTACAAACTCCTTGCAGGCAGCAGCGAATTCGAACCCTGAAACAGCGTTGCGGTAACCGCCACCCTAATCATACCACCCTTTATATTGGCCACTCCCCACCAAAAGGAGCTGACTCTCTTCTCCTCCCCACAACCAGAGGGGCAACGTCCCCAGTCTCAGCCTTCCGAGCGATGTATCCCCAGCCCTGTGCCTCAGGACCCTATATGCTAAGGAGTGGTGCCCGGCCCGCCCATCCAAGGTACTCACTGATCCCGAACGCCATCTGCTCGCTGTACTTCTCCAGGTCAATCTGGATGCTGACTCGGAAGAAATCCAACTTGGCTTTCAGCTGCTGGCACATGGACATCATAGTGGTCTTAAGTTTGGACAGGGTGCTGTTGTAACGCAGCAGACTCATCCTAGGCAGAAGCAAGACAGTGAGGCAAAGGTCCAACCGTCCCACATCAGGGCACTAGCTGGTCAGCAAGCAACACTGAGAGGAATAGCGACCAGTCGTGGAAGAAACAAATAGATGCCTTGGATGTCCAGAATAGTCCTCAGCGGGGCGGGGGGTTGGCGGCCACTGCTGCTGCCTGGAGCGATGAGGTGCCAGAGTGGGCCCGTGAGGTGCAGGACTGGTGCTCCAGTGAGCTCTGGCACCACCACACCCCTGGTAGGAAGGTGATTTCCCATGGTGGGAGAATCTTGGAAGTGGTTCTCAACCTTCTTCCTTTCCACTCACATACCACTTTAATCCCTATGCCATCGGTGCTGTGTGATTAGTAAGGGATTACTTAAGGTTGGATATGGGTGGAGGGAAAAAAATTGAAAACTACTGTTTTAATCATCCCTAATTCGTTATGTGCACAGAAATGGGCCAATGACAATTTTTCTCAAGCAAAATATTTCAGTAACAATTGGGTCTAGAGCAGTGGTTCTCAACCTTCCCATCCCACCCACATCCCATCTTAAGCAATCCCTTACTAATCACAGAGCACCAATGGCACAGGGATTACTCAAAGTGGGATGTGAGTGGAAAGAAAAAGGTTGAAAACCACTTGTCTAGGACAAGGGGGCACAACTTCAGGAGTGAACAGTAATTTCTTCAGCCAGAGGGTGGTAAATCTGTGGAACATGCTGCCACAGGCAGTTGTGGAAGCCAAGTCATTGAGTGGCAGAGATTGATCGGTTCGTGATTAGCCAGAGCATCAAAGGTTATGGGGAGAAGGTCGGGCAGTGGGGCTGTGGGGAAACTGATTAGCTCATGATTAAATGGCAGATGGGCTGAATAGCCTATGGCATGGAAGCAGGTCCTTCAGCCCACAGTCTGTGCCAGGGACCAAATGGCCCATGAACCTGGCAGCTCACATCTAATGATCGGGTGAATCAACAGCAAGAGCCCAGGCTTAGTGCAGTAACATTCCTTCCACATGGTGGCTTCAAGCCAGGGACTGCGCAGTAAACTAACTCCATGGATGCATTTCTGGAAAACTTTTGGAGTGTTCAAAAATAAAGGCCAGAGCCACCACCTCCTTTAGCAGCCAGGAAATATTTCAACTGGGTTTGGGACCTCATCCACTTTTAAAGATGCGAAACTCCTTGTATTTCTAGCCCCATTGCCTTTAATCCATCTGAAGCAGAGACTATGATTGTAGAAAAAAAACGCACAGTAAATGTCGGAGGAACTCAGCCGGTCTCGCAGTGTCCACAGGAGGTAAAGATATATCACCGTTTCAGGCCCAACGCCCTTCCTCAAGGTCAAGCAGGGGGAGAAAGGGGGGAGGGGAGTCCAGACCAACAGACAAAAAGTGAGGAAAGGTGAGGTGATTTTGGATCTGTGAGAGAGCGGGAAAAGGGGAGAGAGACAGAACTAGGGGAAAGAGAGGGGGGGGAGTTGGGAACGAAGATGGGGGGTAAAAATGGAAACTGAAAAGTCGTTGTTAATGTAATCTGGTTGGAGGGTGCCCAGACAGAAGGTGAGGTGCTCCTCCAATTGCAGGTGGTCTCAGTCTGGCAGTGTGTGAGATCATGGACAAACACGTCAGCAAGGGAAGGGGACGGGGAATTGAAATGGGTGACTAATGGGAGATCCATGCTATTGCGGTGGACAGAGCAGAGGTGCTCATCAAAGCAATCTCCCAGTCTCTCCTCTGTAGAGGAGACCACAGCGGGAGGACTAGATGCAGCAGATGACCCCTGCAGATTCACAAGTGAAGAAAAATGAGGATTCACCATTACACGTGAGATGACAGGTAACACATTCCCATAGGGCCAGAAGATGTGGAGCAGAATTAGGCCATTTGGCCCATCGAGTCTGCTCCACCATTCGCAGCTGAAATTGCCTCCTTCTGTATTGCTAGTTTTCAATGATTCCCAATGGTGGAAGTGAGGGGAGGGGGGAATTGGAAATGTAATGACGGGGGAAATATCGCAAAGGACCAGCAGACCGACGCTTGGCACCAGAAACGGGGAGAATACCTCACCCCCCTCCCCCCCCCCACTGAGGAGAAGCAGGACAGTGACCCCGGTGGCAGATGAAAGAGGGGCTCAGCGGCTGGGGGGTCCACACAGGCTGCGGGCCCACTTGCGGTTGAAAGATCCATTCGGGCAGCTGGAGAGTGGCTCACTGGAAACAAGTATCAGAGCCAGGAGTGGATGAGGTGCTGATGGCAAAAGGAGATCTCGACGGTGCTGAAGGTTTTCCAATTGTGTCAGAGGTTTGGATCTGGAGGTTGGGCGGCCGATGGTTTGAACAGGAGTCTGTGCGGCTGCAGAGGCTGTGGGAGCGCTGGAGGCAAATCCACGGATACTCAGTGTCTCAGAGGGATTCTCTTTCTCCTATTGTTAGGAGCGCCAGGCAATGCTCATGGCAACTCTGTTTGCCATATGACAGGCAAGTGTTGAAGTAGATCATGTACATTTTTAATGAATTATTGCATGAAAATAAAAGGCACGTTTGAACCAGTCACTTTGTATGTGTGCAATACTAGTTTCCACCAGGAGGTAGCGATGTTGTCCACTGAACCACATTCACTGGTGGTAAGGGGACCTGCTGTTCCTGCAGTATCACCCTGATACCCATTCTGCCTGATTCACCTCTCCCTCCCCTCCCCAGGGGCAGGCTAATCCCAGTGCACAGCGGGCACAACCCTTCCCCTGGAGGTGTGGGTTGCCCTCGCTCTCGCCCTGTTCTGCAGACTCACATGGCAGCTCTCTGTCCTTGCTGCAGCCTGATGCAGTTCTCCTTCAGAGTGCGGATCATGTGCCAACTCTGCCCCCAGGATCGGCGGAGCTGGTGGTAGGGCAGCATCTTTTTCGGGTCCTGGACTGTGAATGAGATACAGGGTGAGGAGGTCCAGCTCAGATGCATCGCCAGCGACGGTGTCCGCCCGTCCCCACAGCCCAAACTTCCAGCGCCAAGCCCGAATACCAACAAGCGCAGTGCAGCCACCTCCAGGCCAGTGATGCTGAGATCACAAGCTCTACTCCAGCCAAGGCTGAATCAGAAATTCAATTAGCTCACACAGGAGGGTAAAAACATGACACTGGAGAAACTCAGCAGGTCAAACAGTATCACAAAGATATAACCAACGTGTCGGGCTTGGTGTGGAAAAATATCAGCAAGTGCCTGAATAGAATAGTGGGGGGAGGGGCAGGCAGAGGAAACACGGACCCATAGGCAGAATAAGGGAAGGAGGGGACACCAGCAAACGGATGGAGGGGGTGGAATGGCTCAGTGAATGGAGAGGGAAAGGGGTGGAGAGCTGGAGGAAAGGAGACAGAGGGGAAAAAATGGCAGTGGTGCCACTGATGCGGACACAGGGAAAGTTGGGAGCAGAATCTCACGCTCCCCCGCGGGGTCCAACTGCCTAGTTATTCTGCTGTTAGGCTTAAAATGGCCCATCTCTGGTTTTATTTGAAATCCCGTGACCGCGGGGTCTGTGTTCAAGATCGGCAGTGGCCACAAGGGGTTGCAATCACCGGGAAGGACTGGTGCAGGGCACTAGAAAATGGGGAGACCACCCCCCCCTCCCCATCTGTGAAGGAGAAGCACTGTTCCACAGGATGGTAACCGCGGCAGCGGACGGCGGAGGGGCTCTGCAGCTGAGGAGCACACTGGCAGCCTATGCGACTGGAGGAGAGGAACCTACGCAGGCAGTGGGCTGATAGAGATGGCAGTCAAGGGACTCACGCCGGGCTGTGGGCTGCTGGAGACTGGCTGAAGGGGGACCAGGTATCGGAACTGGGATGCGAGAGGGTGCCGAGGGCGCTGAAGGGTTCCTGATCATGTCAGAGATTCAGATCTGGAAATTGGGCCGTCGATGGTTTGGACTGGACTCCGTGCGGCTACGGGGGCTGCGAGAATGCTGGAGGCGAATCCACGGACACTCGGGGACTCTGTGGCGACTCCCTTTTGCTTCTCTCTCTCTGACTGTAAGAGGTGTTTCAGGCAATTTCTGCCGATGGCAAATCTGTCTGCCTTACAGCGGGCAAAAGCAAGTTTCCTGTAATATGACACTGTTTTATTGCATGACAATAAACTGAATCTAGAGTATAGAGAAGTAGACAAGCAGAAACTGTTGATGTTAAGGTCATCCAGTTGGGTGTCAAACCAAGACCACCCGTACATTGGAGGAGCAACACCCAATTTTCCGTCTGGGCCCTCCAACCAGATGGTATTAACGTCGACTTTTCCGGTTTCTGCTGGACCACCCTCTGTTCTCCATCTCTACCCCATCTTTCCTCCAGCTCTCCACCCCCTTCCCTCTCCATTCACAGAGCCATCCACCTCCCCCATCCTGGTCTGCTGTTGAGCCCTCCCTCCCTTATCCACCTATTACCTCCTGCCTGAGGGACTGTGCTCCTCTCACTTCCCCTATCCCGCCCAACATTTTAATCAGACAGATGCCTACATTTTGCTCAGACCTTGATGAAGGGCTCAAGCCTGAAACGTCGGTTCGGTATCTTTATTTTTGCTACATAAAGGACACTGTTTGACCTGCTGAGTTTCTCCAGCTTTGTGTTTTTACTTCAATCACGGTGTCTGCAGACTTTCTTGTGTTATTCAAATAGGAAGGTCTCAACCGTGGTGATAAATGCCTTGGAGCTTTAGTACTAACCTGCAGGGGGAGGAAACTGCTGGGCAACCAAGGCTCAGCCTGTAAGGGCTCAGTGGCTCAGCACACGGTGCTGCAGCACGGATTCAACCCTGACCTCCAGCCTTATGTGGGCCTTTCACACCTTCTTTCTATGACCACACAGGTTCCCCAGATGCTCCCCTCCCCCCTAGAGACCCGCGGGATCAGAAGGTAAACTCCCCCCCCCCCCCACACCCTCAGGGGAAGAGAAGGCGGATCGGTCCATGGGGACGGCAGGTTACAGAGTAAACAAGTAGGGATTCACTGTTAACTGAGCCAGCAAAACACCCAGGGCTGAATGGCCCCCTGCTTGTCACAAGTTACAAACATAGATCCACGGTGAAGGGGCTGAGTTAGTCAAGCAGCATGGATGCAGGAGGCCCTTCAGCCCATTGACCCATTAACTCTTTAGTGACTTCAGCACATGACTTCAATTCGCACACTTTCTCCCACCAGTTTAACATTTTTTAAATGTAATTTTTAATCTTTAAAAATTTAGACATATAGCTTTGTGACAGGCCCTTTCGGCCCACGAGCCAAATACACCCAATTGACCTACCACCAACCATACATTTTGAATAGCAGGAGGACAATGAAGCACTCAGAGGAAACCCATTCAGACACGGGGAGAACATGCAAACTCCTTACAGACAGCGCTGGATTCGAACCCAGTCATGGTCATTGGCGCTGTAACAGCATTGCATTAACCTCTACGTGAACCATCTCCTACTTCAGAGGCCATTTAACCCACTGATGTGGGGGGGTGGGAACCGGAGCACTCGGGGGCAGCCCACGCAGTCACAGACTCCACACAGGCAGTGCCGGGGGTCAAACCTGGGTCTCTGACTCTACGAAGCAGCAGCATCAAACGTGGTACCATTGTACCATTACCCCACCCCTCCGTCTCTGATGTACCTGGGAGCAGTTGCTAAGAGAACATTCCCCGTCACCAGCTCAGGTGACCAAGAGGGAGACTGCAGCTACGGCAGGCCTGAGTGAACCAGCTGCTGTGGGAATCTCAGCGGCCATTCAAAGGGGCATTTAGTATCACAGTCTGAAACCCTGCACTGATATGGTGATGACTGTCCCGCTCCACCTTGGATAAGACCGTAAGATATAGGAGCAGGTCAGCCATTTAGCCCATCGAGCTTGCTCCGACATTCAATGTGATCACAGCTGAACTGATGATGGGCTTATCTGCTCATCTCCACCGACCTGCCTTTTCCCCATATCCCTTAATTCCCCTACTATGTAAAAATCTACCCAACCGTGTCTTAAATATATTTACTGAGGTCACCTCCACTGCTTCAAGGGGCAGCAAATTCTACAGATTCACCACCCTCTGGGAAAAGCAGCTCCTCCTCATCTCTGTCCTCAATCTACTACCCTGAATCTTGACACTATGGCCCCTAGTTCTGGTCTCCCCCACCAATGGAAACAACACCAACCTTATCTCTGCCTTTCATAATTTTATACGTTTCTCTAAGATCCCCTCTCATTCTTCTAAATTTCAATGAGTACAAATTTATATTTACTTTAGACATATAGCACTGTAACAGGCCACACAGTAACAGGCCATTACGGGCCACGAGTCCGTGCCGCCCAATTTACACCACTAACCCACAATCCCGATACGTTTCAAATGGTGGGAGGAACCCGGAGCTCCTGGGGAAACCCTCATCGACACGGGGAGAACGTACCAACTCCTTACAGATATCGTGGGATTCAAACCACTACGCCAACCATGCTGCCCAGTCCCAAATGACTCAATCTCTCCTCATCTCTGGAATCAACCTGGTGAACCCCCTCTGCACCACCTCCAAAGCCAGGACATCCTTCCTCAAGAAAGGAGACCAGAACTGCACGCAGTTCTCCAGATGCAGCCTCACCAGGACCTCGTACAGTTGCAGCAGAACCTTCCTGCTCCTAAATTCCATCCTTCTTGCAACGAAGACCAACATTTAATTTGCCTGCTGCACTTGCAAACCAATCTTTTGAGATTCATGCACAAGCACTCCCAAGTCCTTCTGCATGGCAGCATTTACTATTTAAATAATAATCTGATCGTTCATTCTTCCTTCTAAAATGGATAACCTCACATTTACCAACATTGTCCTCCATCTACCAGCCCCTTGCCCATTCACTTAACCTATCCATATCTCTCTGCAGACTCTTCATATCCTGCACAATGTGGTTTTCTACTCAATTTAGTGAAATCAACAAACTGAGATACACTACACTCTGTCCCCTCTTCCAGATTGTTTATGAATATTGTGAATGTTTGCACATTTTAATGTCCTCGGGCGAGAGCGAGATGTGGTCAGCGAGGTCAAGGCAGATGATGGCTCCTGTGCTTTCACCAGGTCAGCTCGATCAGGGGCCACAGCCCTGGGCTGAGATGCCATGAACTGGCCCACTCTGAGGCAGCTCCTTGGGGAGGGAACAGTGGAAGGTCTCAACACAACCTGGGTCCCTCCCCCACCCCCCATCCCTGGCCAGTCTTACGTATGAAGTTCACGGCCTCTGGCTGCATTGGAACTGTGACCTGGCCATCATAGGTGCTGGTGCTCTTGTCGAAGAGGTAAATGATAGTCAACTCCGACTTCTTCCCATCGTTCTGCATAGGAGAAGGCAACAGGTGGCAGGTCACTGCTTCCATCCATGACCTCTGACCCCACCCTTTCAAACATGACTTCCAACCAACCCACCCTAGCCTTGTGAACCCACCCCTCCAACCCCACCCTACGAACAATGAAGTCTGACCCTACCCAACCATCATCACCTCCGACCCCCCCCCCCAGCTATGACCTGCGTCCCCACTCTTCCAACCCACCTTTAACCTTACTCTTCCAACATTAACCTCTTACCTCACCTTTCCAACCATCACCTCCTACCCCAGGCTTGTGTGGACCCAACCCTCAATGACCTCTGACCCCAGCTTTTTGTGGACCCCCAACCCTTGTGTGTATGGATCAGGATGACCAAGGGTCATCCAGGGTTTCATGTACGGGAGAATCTAAACTGTTTGGAAGTTTGAATGGAACTGCCCCAGTCTGTTGAGCAATTCCCATCCAGAACTGTAAGGACAACTGTCTTTCCAATCACACCTTGACAGCGAGGGTTGCAGGTAATTGGAGCTCTGGTAGAAATTACAGAGGGACCAAGGTCCCCACCAGCAAAGGTCAAACACTGCAGATGCTGGAAACCAGAGATCAAAAACAAACCGCTGGAATCATTCAGCATCCCTGGAGAGGGATACAAGCATTGTTTCAGGTCAAATCCTTCCTTAGCTGACCTGAATCATTAACTTCATCCCTCTCAACAGATGCCGCCTGACCTGCTGAGTGTTTCCAGTGGTTCATTTTTGATCTCCAGTTTCCAACCCAGGTGAAAGACCCAAGCTCCAGAAATTCCTCCCACAATCTCTTCCCACTTCTCTCTCGTCCTATTTGACAAACGTCTGTCATCTGGGTTGGCTTGGCCTCAGCGCTGACTGGGAACTGTTCTGGTGAAGTGAGTCAGGATTCTGCGGTAACGGCTCTGGTTAGGAATGGCAGAGACTGCCACACTGAAACACAGGGTGGGGTCGTGAGGAACTGGCCCCACTCCAACTGGATTAGATCTACTTCTGACCGCATGCATCCCACACAGGGGTCTCGGGACGTCCTTTCATAAGAACACAAGAAATAGGAGCAAGAGTCGGCCATCCGGCCCGTCGAGCCTGCTCCGCCATTCAATGAGATCATGGCTGATCTGATGATAGGCTCATCTCCACCGACCTGCCTTTTCCCCATATCCTTAAATTTCCTGACCATGTAAAAATCTGTCAAACCTTATCTTAAATCTATTTATTGAGATCGCTTCCACTGCTTCAATGGGCAGCGAATTCCACAGATTCCCCACCCTCTGGGAGAAGCAGTTCCTCCTCATCTCAGTCCTAAATCTTCTCCCCTATTTCTAGCCTCTCCCACCAATGGAAACAACTTTCCAACCTCTATATTTTCTTTGCCAGGGGTGGGCAACCTGCGCCCCGTGATCCAAATTTATCTGGCCTGGTGCGCGGCTGCCCCCCTTGGTGTGAGGTTCCCCCATCTCTCGGTGCACATCTCCCCCACTCTCGGTGCATGTCCCCCCCCGCTCTTTGCTTTGGAACCCTCCCGCCATCTGTTGTGGATACAATCCCCCCCCACCCGCCCTCTGCTCTGCTCTGGAGGACTCCCCGGCCCTCTGCGCGAGACCCCTTGTGAAGTCCTCCCCCCTCCTACGGTGTCATTCTCCCCCTTCCATGGTGACATTCTCCCCCCTTCTCATGGTGTCATTCTTACCCTCCCACGCTGATGTCTCCTCCCCCTCATGGTATAATTCTCCCCCTCCTACGGTCAATCTTCCCCTCTCAGTTTCATTCTCCCCCCTCCCGCGGTGTTGTTCTCCCCCCCCCCCCCACGGTGACATTATCCCACGTCTGCGAGAGCCTTCTCTTCTGCATGAAACCCATCTCTTCTGTGAGAGACCCGTGTCTGTGAGAATTCACCTCTCTCTTTCTCTCTCTCTCTACAACACCACCTCTTTCTGTAACACTCTTTCAACTTATCTGTGTGGCACTCCCTCTCTGTGAGATTTTTTCTGTGTGTGTGTATATGACACCATCTCTCTGTGTGACTCCTCGTCTCTTTGCAATCATTTCCTCTCCCTGGATTGGACTCCCTTTCTCTGTGTGTGAATCCCTCTATTTGCGTGTGGCTCCCCCTGTCTGTGCATACATCCTTATCTCTCTTTGTGTGAGCCTCACCCTCTCCATTGTGACGTTCCCCCCCCCCCCCACCACACCCAGCTCTCTGTTTGGAATTAGTTATTTTATCCTCACCGTCATTAATTTTTCTCCTTTCTATCTTTTATGTTTTTTTAAAATTGTGTAATTTTAATGACTAAAGTGATTTTTGGTGCATTTCCAGATTTAATGGTGCCTTCCCCGACCTGAAATGCATCATCGTATTAATTCCATTTATTTCATCTATGATAACATCAGTGCACCCCACCGTTCAAGCACTGACGCACCATCTGGCCCACGCATGGTAAAAGATGGCCCGCCCCTAATCTAGACTTTTATAATTTTACACGTTTCTATAAGATTCCCTCTCATTGTTCTAAATTCCAGTGAGTACAAACACAGACGACTCAATCTCTCCTCATAGACCACCCCCCTCACCCCTGGAATCAACCTGGTGAACCCCCTCTACGCCGCCTCCAAACCCAGTTCATCCTTCCTCAAGGAAGGAGCCCAGAATTGCACGCAGCTCCCCAGATGCGGCCTCACCAGGACCTCGTACAGTTGCAGCAGAACCTCCCTGCTCCTAAATTCCATCCCTCTGGCAACGAAGAGCAACATTCCATTTCCCTTCTCGACAGCCTGGTGCACCTGCAAACCAAACTCTTGAGATTCATACACCAGCTCTCCCAGGTCCTCCTGCATGGCAGCGCACTGCAATTGCTTGCCATTTAAATAATAATCTGTTCTTCCAATAATCTTACCCTGGGGTCCAGCACACACTGGCTCACAGGCTTGCGAGGGTCCATTGCAGTTCCCGTCTCCAGGAGGAGTTCCTGATTGAAGACAGGGATGTTGGTTGTAGCTTCCAGCCATTGTTGCAGAGACTGAAGGCTGGCCTCAGGGCTGACAGGATAAGTGTGGACAATCCCCAAATTCATATCTAGAATCTGCACATGCTGTTAAAACACAGAATGGTTGGTAGAAACATCACCGCATTATACCAACAAAAGCACCTTCCCTGAGGTTTCAGAGTTGAACACAGATCCTTCAGCCCTCCCCCACTGCCCCCGTCCATGCTAACCCATCAATCACATGGACAATAAAGATTTTGCTTCCTGAACATTTTTGGTGTATTTTATGAATTTGGGGACCGCTGATAATGAAAACCACCATAAAAATTTCCTATCACATACCATGTTTTAGATATAACCTATTTTTTTAAATTTCCTGTCATATTTTAAGTCTACTAGTACACTGTCCACAAAGTAATCTAGTTTGGTCAGTCCAAACAAGCTTGGGCATGCATTCAATGCAGGTGCTATGTAAATGTTGCCTTAGGCCTGGGAAGGCTTAGTCAAGATAGATGCAGACAGGCAATAAAAGCAGCTCACATGTACAGAAGCTGTGCATTACATTGATGGTATAGATCAGTGGTTCTCAACCATTTTTCCAACTCACATACCACTTTACGTAATCCCTAACCACAGAGCACCTCTGCAATAAGTGAGTGGAGGAAAAAAGCCTAAGCACCACTAATATAGACTGAACTCATTGTTGATGTACGTGTTCTTCAGGCAATAGCATGGTGAGTTACTTAACAAGAGCATTTTTTGTCTTCAGGAAGATTCATTACAGCAGAAATGTCCCGTCAATGTTGCAACAGCTGTGAGTGATACATTCTGTTACATTTGTGGCAAGTAAGGCTCAAAGATGCAACATGACTGCACTTATTAAGAAAGCCGATGAGCTTGACTTCCGTTGTAAAGTTGGTGGCCAAGACAAACTCTGGGCTCCTCACATTTGTTGTGCAACATGTGCAATCAACCTGAGAGCTTGGCTCAGAGGCACATTATGTGATTAAACATGCTAAATTCAATAAAAGTTAATTTAATTTTTCTCCAACTTCATACATCTGAAATTATCTTTGTGTTCAGCTTGTGGTTGTCCATCATAATCCCCAATATTTATTCAGGAAGCAAACCTTTTGAAAACCATATTGTCCAGTGTTGCCTACGTACCAATCCCTTTCACCAGCACGGTCCTCTGCCTTCTGATCGAGCGCACTCCATCAATGAGATCATGGTGGATAAGGCCATTGACCCACCTCTTTCCCAGAACTCTTCCCTCCCCTTTTGTGTTTTTAAAAAAAACCTATCCACGACTCACACAAGCATTTAGGGAGGCAGCCCCAAATGTTTCTTCGGGCAGAGAATTCCACTGATTAACTACTCTCTGGGAGAAGCAGTTTCTCCTCATCTGGAGGTCAGGCCGCTGATGGATCGAACAGGTCTCTGTGCGGTGGCAGAGCCCACAGGAGCGCTGGAGGCGAGTCCACGGACGCTCAGCATCTCTGAAGGGACTATCTTTGGATTTTCTGTATGGTGAGGCAGGCAACACTAATGGTGACTCTTTATCTTATTGCAGGCAGAAGAGAATCGCATGTAATATTACGTGCCAATAAAGGAATCTGTGTACTCCCTGAATTTTGAGGCGGTGAGCTAGTTCTTGCCTCACCTCCCAATGGAAACAATGGTCCAGCCTTGATCTCTCTCCCCCTTCCATTATTTCATACAAGATCCCCTCTCAGTGACTCGATCTCTCCTCAAGGGCTGGCCCCCTCAACTCATCAGCCTGGGGAATGTTTATTTTAAATATTTTTTTATTTTCACACTGTGAACCACATCAACCAAAATATATACAAATGTTTCTCATTAAATATACACAGTGCCATTTACTCCCCTTTTTTCCCCCTACCCTCCCTCCCCCCTCCAAAACCAATAAATATTCAACATATACAATACAATAAAACCATTAAACAATGTCATCACACAATGAAAAATAAACAAGAAGTGTGTTATCTACTGGATCAAGTTGTTTTGTCTACTTATCATTTTAGGGGGTGGAGGTCCAAGGCAAGCCCTCTCTGTTATGTTCCATGTATGGTTGCCAAATTTGTTCAAATAATGTGACTTTATTTTTTAAATTATATGTTATTTTTTTCAATGGAATACATTTATTCATTTCCATGTTCCATTGCTGTATTCTCAAGCTCTCTTCCATTTTCCAAGTTGACATTATACATTTTTTTGCTACTGCTAAGGCTATCATAATAAATCTTTTTTTGCACTTTATCCAATTTGAGGCCTAATTCCTTACTTCTTATATTGCTTAGAAGAAAGATCTCTGGATTTTTTGCTATGTTATTTTTTGTGATTTTATTTAATATCTGATTTAGATCTTCCCAAAACATTTTCACTTTCTTACATGCCCAAATTGCATGTATTGTTGTTCCCATTTCCTTCTTATAGCAAAAACATCTATCTGATAATGTTGGATCCCATCTTTTAACTTTTGAGGCGTGATATATAACCTGTGTAACCAATTATACTGTATCATCCGTAACCTTGTGTTTATTATATTCTTCATAGTTCCAGAACATAACTTTTCCCATGCTTCATTTTTTATCTTTATTCTTTTCCCACTTTTGTTTAGG
This sequence comes from Narcine bancroftii, assembly GCF_036971445.1. Classification (NCBI taxonomy): domain Eukaryota; kingdom Metazoa; phylum Chordata; class Chondrichthyes; order Torpediniformes; family Narcinidae; genus Narcine; species Narcine bancroftii. The sequence goes on along the minus strand of NC_091470.1, from coordinate 96,897,660 downwards.
TTTATAGCTTATTTCATCATTTTTCTTATCTTGCATCTTAATGTACATGTTCGTTATAAATCTTTTAATTTTCATTGTGTCTGTAATTACATATTCAAAGCTCTTTCCTTCTGGTAATCTCAGTCTGCTTCCCAATTTCTCCTTTAAATAAGCCTTCAGTTGATGATATGCAAACATTGCACCATGAGTTATTCCATATTTGTACTTCAACTGTTCAAATGTTAATAAATCATTTCCCAAAAGACAATTTTCTATTCTTTCATTCCTTTTCTCTCCCATTCTCAAAAGGAAAATCCCTTGTAAAAGGGATTAGTGGGTTTTGTGTCAACAATTTTGGTATTTGGTAATTCGTTTTTTTCCTTTCTAAGTGGATCTTCTTTCATACATTAAGTAAATGACGCAATACTGGTGAGCTTTTATATTGCACCAGCTTTTCATCCCACTTATCATACATGTGTTCCGGTACCTTCTCTTCTATTTTATCTAGTTCTATCTTAGTCTAGTCTGGTTTTTCCCTTGTCTGGTAAAAATCTGATAAATACCTTAATTGTGCTGTTCTATAATAATTTTTAAAGTTTGGTAACTGCAAACCACCTTGATTATACCTCTCTGTTAATTTATCTAATGCTACCCTCGGTTTCCTCCTTTTCCACAAGAATTTCCTTATTATTCTCTTTAGTTTATTAAAGAATTTCTCTGTTAAGGGAATTGGCAATGATTGAAATAAGTATTGTATTCTTTGGAAGACATTCATTTTAATGCAATTTACTTTCCCTTCCAACATTAGCGGTAGTTCTTTCCAATGTTCTAAGTTTTCCTGGAATTTCTTTATTAGTGGCTGATAATTTAGTTTGTACAAGTGGCTTAAATTATTATCTAACCTGATCCCTAGGTATTGGATTGCTTGTGCTTGCCATTTAAATGGTGAATCTTTTAAAAATTCTGTATAATCTGCGTTACTCGTTGGCATCACTTCACTTTTATTTATGTTGATCTTGTACCCCGATATTTTTCATACGCCTTCAATTTCTTATGAAATTCTTCTATTGATGTCATCTGCAAATAAGCTGATTTTATACCCCTTCTCCTTTATTTTTATCCCTTTTATTTTATTTTCTGTTCTTATCAGTTCTGTCAATGGTTCTATTGCTAAGGCGAACATTGAGGGGGATAGTGGATATCCCTGTCTAGATGACCTACTTAATTTAAATTGGTTCGATACATATCCATTTACTGTTACCTTCGCCAACGGTCCATTATACAATGCTTTAATCCAATTAATATATTTTTCTGGTAGATTGAACCTCTGTAATACTTTGAAAAAATAGTTCCACTCTACCCTGTCAAAGGCTTTTTCTGCGTCTAAAGCAACAGCCACTGTTGGCATCTTATTTCCTTGAACTGCATGAATTCGATTAATAAATTTACAGATATTATCCGCTGTTCGTCTTTTCTTAATAAATCCAGTTTGATCTTGTTTTACTATTTTTGGTACACAATCGGCCAATCTGTATGCTAATAATTTTGGTATTATATTATAATCTGAATTAAGTAGAGATATTGGTCTGTATGATGCTGGTGTTAATGGATCCTTCCCTGTTTTTGGTATTACTGTAATTATTGCTTTCTTACATGAATCTGGCAAGTTTTGTGTTTCTTCTATCTGGTTCATTACTTCCAGGAGAGGAGGAATTAATAACTCTTTAAATGTTTTATAGAATTCTATTGGGAATCCATCCTCTCCAGGCATTTTATTGTTTGGCAGCTTTTTTAATATATCATGTACTTCCTCTATTTCAAATGGTTTTATGAGTTTGTTTTGTTCTTCTTCTTGCAATTTCGGCAGTTCAATTTTAGCTAAAAACTCTTCTATTTTATCATCTTTCCCCTCATTCTCAGTTTGGTATATTTGTTCATAAAATTCCTTAAAGTTCTCATTAATCTCCATTGGATTGTATGTAATTTGTTTGTCCTTTTTCATTGATGCCAATACAGTTCTTTTAGCTATTGTGTTTTTTTAGCTATTGTGTTTTTTAGCTATTGTGTTTTTTTAGCTATTGAGTTTTTTCTCCCAGTTCGTAATACTTCTGCTTTATTTTCATTATGTTCTTCTCCTCCTTGTACATTTGTAATGTTTGGTATTTTATTTTTTTGTCTGCCAATTCTCTCCTTTTCGTTATATCATCCCTTTTTACTAGTTTGTTTTCTATACTTACTATCTCCCTTTCCAACTGCTCTATTTCCTGATTGTAGTTCCTTTTTCATCTTAGTTACATAACTTATTATATTCATTTATTATATAAATTAGGTCTTTCATTGCATCCCATAATACAAATTTGTCTTTCACTGATTCCATGTTTATTTTAAAATATGTTTTAATTTGCCATTCATTAAACTCTCTAAATTCCTGCCTTTTAAGTAACATGGAGTTTAACCTCCATCTATATGTTCTTGGTGGGATGTCCTCCAGTTCTATTGCTAATAACAGGGGTGAATGATCAGATAGTAATCTAGGTTTATACTCAGTTTTCCTAACTCTCGCTTGAATATGGGCTGACAACAAAAACATATCAATCCTTGAGTATGTTTTATGCCTACTCGAATAATATGAGAATTCCTTCTCTCTTGGGTGCTGTCTCCTCCATATATCCATAAGTTTCATTTCCTGCATTGATTTAACCATAAATTTGGCCACTTTATTCTTTTTGCTTGTCTTTTGTCCAGTTTTATCCAACATTGGATCCAAATTAAGGTTAAAATCCCCTCCTATCAATATATTTCCTTGTGTATCTGCAATCTTCAAAAAAATATCCTGCATAAACTTTTGATCCTCCTCATTAGGTGCATATATATTGAGCAAATTCCAAAATTCTGAATATATCTGACACTTTATCATTACATACCTCCCTGCTGGATCTGTTATTTCCTCCTCTATCTTGATTGGTACATTTTTGTTAACTAATATGGCTACACCTCTAGCTTTTGAATTATCTGATGCTGCCGTTACGTGCCCTACCCAGTCTTTCTTTAAGTTGTTATGTTCCACTTCAGTTAGATGCGTTTCCTGCACAAATGCTATATCTATTTTTATCTTTTCTCAGTAAATTTAATAGCCTCTTCCTTTTAATTTGATTATGTATTCCATTAATGTTTATAGTCATACACTTCAAAGTGGCCACCTCATATTTTCTTTACACCTCTTTTCCCCACCACCATCCCCCTTTTCCCTATTTTCATCTCTCAGTTTTCCCTTTTTAAACTCAATGTATCACAACACATTTAAAACATAAAATACTCGAAAAACTTCCACATCCAATATCACCTTAACTGCAAATGCCACCCCCCTCCCTGAGTCCCCCTTATCCCTTGCCAGGCAACCACAACTCCCCTTTCCATTTGGATTGCGATCATGCTTGCAAGCATCAACTGATTTCGTAATTATAGTTATTCTCTCCCCCCCAACCCCCCGCAGAAAACATTTTTTTTTACACATTTAACAATGCTCTCCCTTTTTTCCCCCTTACTTCCTTCCTTCCCTTCTCTTTTTCTTCTTTAGTTCTTTACAAATACATTGTTTTTACATATTTATATATACTTTATCCCCGTTCTTCATTCTTATTACATCTCTTCATCTCTCCTTTTGTCCTGCAAACGTTCTGCAAATTCTTGTGTTTCCTCCGGATCCAAGAACAGTCTGTTTTGCTCCCCGGGGATAAATATTTTAAGCACTGCTGGATGTCTTAACATGAATTTATAACCTTTTTTCCATAGGATCGATTTTGCTGTATTAAACTCCTTCCTCTTCTTTAAGAGTTCAAAATTTATGTCTGAGTAAAAAAATATTTTTTGACCCTTGTATTCCAATGGTTTATTCTCTTCTCTAATTTTATTCCTTGCCCGCTCCAGTATATTTTCTCTTGTCATATATCTCAAAAATTTTACTAAGATGGATCTTGGTTTTTGATGTGTCTGTGCGCTCTTTCTATTTCCATTTCTTCCTGCATTTCTGTCGTTCCCAGGACCTTCAGGATCCATCCTTTTATAAATTCCTTCATGTCTGTGCCTTCTTCACCCTCCTTCAGGTCCACTATTTTTGTTGTTTCGCCTACTATAATTTTCCAACATATCAATTTTCTGAGCTAACAACTCTTGTGTCTCTTTAATTTTTTTGTCCAATTTTCAAGTCGTTTACTTCCATTTCTACAGCCGTTTCCAGCTCTTCCACACTTTCTATTCTTTTCCCTATTTCTGTCATGACTAGTTCTAATCTTTGCATTTTATCTTCTGTTCTTTTCATTTCTCTTTTAATTGCACTAAATTCTAATGATAACCATTCTTTTAATGCTCTCATTTGTTCTTCAAAAAAAGTTTTATCTATATTCTGTACATCTGTTTTACCTTCTATTTCTCTGTGAAGATCTTGGTCTTCTTCCTCTTCTTCTGTGTCTGTACCTGTGTTTGTGTCTTCTTCTTCTCTTCTTTGTATCTGTGTCTCTTCTGATTTTCCTGATGAGTTGCTTGTCTCATTTTGCCGGGCCTCTTCTTGCTTGCCCCCTTGCTGTTGGTCCTCTCCTTCTGAGCTGCTCATCTGTCGGGCATCCTGCTACTGCTCCTCTTGCCATTCACCCCATCAACTTTCTTTCTCGCCTAATACTTCACTCCCTCTCCTGCTGCCTTCCAGCTGAGAGCCCTGGTGTCGGGCCCGCTCCTCGGCTGAGCACCCCTCTTGTCGGTGTTTTCCTTGACCTTAGATTGCGCAGTGCTCATGCACAACTCCTCGCACATGCGCGGTTGTGCACTTTTTTTTGGCTCAGAGCCCCATTTTTGTAGTCCACTGGTCGGGGGGGGTCGCGACTCCGCAGGGCCAACACCAACCTCTGAGATCGGGCGCTCTTCTCCACCACGGCTTCCTGTTCCTTCATGCAGATAAGTCCTTCTCCTTTCTTTTCTGGTGTCTTTTCTTCTTTTTTTCCTGTTGTTTTTACTTTTTCCTTCTTAGGTGCCACCTTCTTTCTCTTCTCTGCCACTTTATCTTTTATTTCTTATATTTTATATTTGTTGAACTTTGTCTTTTGACTTTTTTTCTGGAGAAGGCTGCTTTTACCCTACCGGCCACTACTCTATCACGTGACTCCCCCATCAGCTTGGGGAATGTTGAAGGCCAGTCTATCCTTCTTCTAGTCAGGAGACTAGACCTGCCCTCAATACTCCAGATGTGGCCTCACCAGTCCCCTGTCCAGCTGCTTCTCTGAGCTTCTGTCACTCTGGCAATGTTCAAATGAGGGTCACTGCCCCCCAGACTCTTCCCCCTCAGATAGCTCAGGGGTCCCCGTGCAGATTTTGCAGGAGCTGCACAATGTGCTTACCTGCCCTGAGTTTGATTTCACTGGGGGAGCAGAAGCCACAGGGGCAACAGCGAACGCTTTGGCTGATCATCCCTTTTCCTGCGCTGCTCTCCCTCCCTATACCCCGACCTCCCCCATTATGCCTGCCCCACTTCCCACATTGATCCACCGACTTTGCACATTCATTCCTCTCCCCTCATAACCCCACCCTCCAACCCCCACCGTCATCCAATGCCCTCCCTTCTCCACCATCTCCCCACTCCCCTCCCCAACCCACCCAGCCCTCCCTACTCCCACACCTTCCTCCCTGTTCCCTCACCCCTTCTCCCCCATTCTCCACCTCCCCTACCTCCCATACCCCCATCTTCTCCCTCTGTCCCACACAATCTCTATCTCCCCACCCCACCTTCTCCCCCCAGTCCCTCACCTTATCATCCTCCCTTCCCCTGTTGCCTTCCCTTACCCACCTTCTTGTGAAGGATGTCGTCCAGAGCCCGGAAGCACCCGTTGGCCCCATGCACAGGGTCTGTGCCCCTCTCCTTTGGGTTCCACTTCAGCATCAGCTGCAGCCATTGCTCCATGGGGCTCAGGAGCTCACTGCCAGAGTCAAGGGGCAGGTCAGGGTGGTCAGAGCACTGCCTGCCCAGGTACGCAGGCCCCCGACCCGGGACCCTCCCCAGGCAGATCAAGCAATCCCCGCCCGGTCACCACCCCATAACCCCCCCCCCCACCCCTCCACAGCCCATCCAAGGCCACCTACCTCCACAGCATCGAGGTCCAGGTCCTGCTGCCCTGGATAAGTACCTCACTGGCTCTATGCCGAAAGGGCCCTCTCACAGATTAGACAGGTTTTTGGGCACCCAATGGGAAGGCTCTATCTCAGTGGATCAGGCTACATCAAGCAACAGCTGGACTAGGGTGGGGGTGGGGGGTGGGGAGGGCAGTGACAATCAGTCTTAAGGAGAGCCGCACCCATTCCCAACGAACCATGCACTCTAAAGTAACTGGATGCTTGGCCCGAGAGCACCGTGTTGGCAACCCTGACCCATCCTATCCCCACCTGTCCCACCCTCACTTCCCTCACCCCTACCCTCACCTCCTCTGCTCCTCCCAACTTCACCTTCCCCGCCTCCACCTCCCCCCACTCCCAGCCTCACCTGTTCAGATTGTTGGGTTGAGGCAGTTGGCTGGAAAACTTCACTTCCATGTTCATGTCCTCGACCACCATGATGTCCCGGTCGCCCTTGTGCTTTACCTTGCTGTGCCTGTGGGGGCGAGGGAGGAGAGTGGAGAGAGGCCGGAGAGACATGACACACAGCTCCGTCCGAAGCCTGCAGCAGCAACACATCCTGCAGGCCCCACATGCAGCGGTGCTGGCACGACAGTTCTGTAGCAAGTCATTCTGCAGGCTAACAGTTTTTCTCTTTACCACAAGAGTTTGGGAACAAGTTTAGGGAAGTTTCCCTTCGGGGCTTTTGTCAGACTGGATCTGGACTAGAGCATCAGCGCAGATTTACCAGACTGATTCCTGGGAAGGTGAGTCTTTTCATAACAATGAGAAATATAGATCTGTACAATTCAGAAGGTAATCTCATTGAAATGTACAAGGTAATAGCTCGTGTCCAAAACTACAGGCCACAATGCAGAAATAAGAGATTGGTTGTTGAGATGAGAAGATACTTCTTTACCCAGGGAACTGTGAGCCTTGGACTCCTCTCTATGAGGCAAGGTTAGCAGAGCTGGGTCCTTTCTCTTTTGGAGCGAAGGAGGATGAAAGGTGACATGATAGAGGTCGACAAGATTCTGAGAGGCATAGACAGGGTGGACGGCCAGCACCTGTTTCCCAGGGTGGGAGTAGCAAACGCCAGAGGGCGTCCATACAAAGTGAAGGTAGGGAAGGTTAGGGGAGAAGTCAGGGGTACTTTTTTTTTTTTTACACAGAGAGTTTTGCAAAACCAAGGGTGGAGACTCTTAAATGGATGAAAGAAAAATAGAGGGTCATGGGATAGGGAGGGTTTTGGTTTTTTTTGGTAGGAATATATAGGTCGGCACAACATCGAGGGCTGAAGGGGCAGCACTCTGCTGTAGTGTCCTATATTCCATGTTCGCTCAACAGTGCTGTGAATCTTGGAATCTTCTCTCCAAGGAAGCCGTGAAGGCTTAGTTACTGCGTAATTCGAGAAAGAGGTTAGATTCTTTTGAAGGTGTTATGCGCATTGAAGGAAATATATTTAGTGCAGGGAATGAAGTGCCCTGACCTTATTGAATGGTGGGTCAGACATGAGGGTTCTTTGGTACATGGTCAGCCTCGGTGACCCAGTGCCGCTTAATGTTTGACCAGAGATCTGGGACCCTGGTACTCTCTGGTGAGTCTGCCAACTCTCCGGTGAAAAGCTTCGGGACGCATCAACAGTAAAATGGAGCAGCAGAAGTCCAAGAATCCAGACCACCCGACAAACCGGACTTTTCAAAACCTCTCAAGCTTTTTAAACTGAGCGGGCTTTTGTGTGCGTGCGTGCGCAAGTGCCACAGATGCACAGTGGCAACAAGCAACCACGCGGTCGCCATTTTGAAACAAGCAATCAAAATATTTTGTTAATAAACTAAAATTAAATGATTAATTTGTATAAAATAACTTCTGATTTAATTTGTATACTGCATTTTTCTTTTGTAATGTTCACTTCTAAACTTACCTTCAAGCATCATTTTTTTTGTAGTGAAAACATTTTATGTTTACATTTTTGTCAAGTACTGACTTGATCTTTCTTTAAAACTTCTCGTTTTGATAAATGAAGCCTGCTGTATTTGCTAATGAATTAACAATCAAAGTTTACCTGTTCATCTCTTCTTTATTCATCCTTAAATCTGAATTTTACAAGTACTGCCGGAGAATCTGGAAAAACTGGACCGACCCATTCCCCGAGCAGTCCAGATTTTCACCTTCTACTATATTCAAGGCAGGTTGTCGATTGTCCAGCCAATTGGTCAGCTTCAATGTTCACTCCCAGCCCCAGAATGAGCATAAGGCCTCTCCTGGCAGATATTCACCTGCGGCTTCTGTTGGAAAACCATCCAGGACATTGCCCGGACTTCTAGTCCCTGCAACCTTCTACAGCCAACAACCCCTCGCTCTTCTCCCCGAAGCCCTTTGATCTGCACTGTGAAATCCTTGAAATAATCCCTCCACTCCTTGCACATACCAGGCCACTGGCTGCCAGTTGGGGAGGAAGGGCCGGAATCCGGTGATGCATTCGAAGGCCAGCGTTCCCAAACTCCAGTAGTCCACCGTCACTGTATACTTCTTTTGTTCCAGGAGCTCTGGGGCCTGTAATCAGTTAATGAACCTTCAAGCACCATCAGTGGGAAAAAGAGCTCACACAGCGGTTAGAGCCACGCTGTTACAGCTCCTGTGACCGGGGTTCGAATCCCATGCTATCTGTAAGGAGTTTGTGCATTCTCCTCGTGTCTGTGTAGGTTTTCCCCAGGGGCTCTGGATTCCTCCCACCCTCCAAAAGTGTTAATGGGGTTTATAGGTCAACTGGGTGTAATTGGGCAGCACAGGCTCATGGGTCGTAAGGGCCTGTTACTGTGCTGTATGTCTAAATTTCAATCGAGGCTCACCAAATGTTAGTCTGAGCCCCATCAGCCTGCCACTTCACATGGAATTACACAGTTACTGACCATTTGGCCCATCTAGTTTGTGCTCCATGTGTCCTGAGAGCATAGGACATTCAGCCCACTGAGTCGGTGCCAGTCTCAGAGCGTTATAATTTTTCATTGTAATATTCTCTTCCTCACCCATCAGCAGCCCCCAGGTTCTATCACACACACACACACACACACACACACACACACTTACTGTTAAGGGGCACTGGGGGATGTTAGTAGCGACTCTTTACCTGCCTTACGCCAGGCAGAAGGTCATTTTATGCATTGTTACATGTTCTAAGCTATTACATGACAATAAAGGAATCTTGAATCCAACAAAGAGGATCTTACCAAGTACTGTAAGGTTCCAACGAAAGATGTACACAGGCTGTTCTGATCCAGTTCTTTGGCGTAGCCCAGGTCAATTATTTTGTGGATTAACTAGTTTGGAAAATTTTAAAAAAGAGAATAATTTCCCATAGACAAGTACACAAATGTTTGAGCCCCACTTTAAATGAGGACGGGAGAGAAAAGAGCAGGATCTATTTATAGCAAGTAATTAGCGCAATGCCTGTACACTAATTAGAGGAACTGTTGTGTGGTTTAGTGAGAGCAGTGTAGTTTAATTTGCTGGTGTTATTTAGGGTTTTTAATATAATTGATACAGTCTGTTCAAAGTAATTACCGAATACCTTACTAATTATGTCATTTTGTTTGGCACATTTACAGTGGTGTTGTGTGATAATGGTGCAACTTGTTGCATGTTCATTGGTGGACACCGTGGTTAAGCGAAAAAACACACAAATGCTGTAGAAACTCAGCAGGTCAAACATTGCCTTTATGTAGTAAAGGTGAAGGTACATCACCAACGTTTCGGCCCTCCATCAAGGTGTGGGGAACACAAGAGATGTCAAAACAAAATGGGGGAGGTGGGGTGGTGAGGTTGGGAGATGATAGGTGGAGGGGGGTGAGGAGGACCTTTCTTTCCTATAATTTGGTGACCAAAACTGTACACAGTACTCCAAATTTGGCCTCACCAATGCCTTGTACAATTTCATCATAACCTCCCTACTCTTGAATTCAATGCTCCGATTTATGAAGGCCAACATTCCAAATGCCTTCTTCACCACACCATCTACCTGAGTATCAGCCTTGAGGGTAATATTTACCATCACTCCTAAATCCCTTTGTTACTCTGCACTCCTCAATTGTCTACCATTCAATGTATATGACCTATTTAAATTTGCCTTTCCAAAATGTAGCACCTCACATTTATCTGTATTAAATTCCATCAGCCATTTCTCAGCCCACACCTCCAGCCTTCCTAAATCACTTTTAATCTACGGTAATCTACCTCACTGTCCACAACACCACCAATCTTTGTGTCATCCGCAAACTTGCTTATCCAATTCTCCACCCCTACATCCAGATCGTTAATATATATGTAACAAATAATAGTGGACCCAGGACCGAACCCTGAGGAACTCCATTAGTCATCGGCCTCCAATTGGACAAACAATTTTCTACCACTACTCTCTGATACCTCCCATCCAACCACTGCTGAATCCATTTCACTACCTCTTTATTTATACCTAATGCCTCCACCTTTTTTCCTAACCTCCTGTGGGGAACTTTGTCAAAAGCTTTACTAAAGTCCAAATAGACAAGATCCACAGCTTTCCCTTCATCAACCTTTTTTGTAACCCCCTCGAAGAACTCAATCAAATTTGTCAAGCATGATCTACCCCTGACAAAACCATGCTGATTACTCCCTATCAATCCCTGTACCTCCACAGATTTGTAAATAGCATCCCTCAGAACACTTTCCATCAACTTGCCCACCACAGACGTCAGACTTACAGGCCTATAATTCCCAGGTTTGCATTTGGACCCTTTCTTAAACAGAGGAACTACATGCGCCACCCTCTAATCCTTTGGCACTACCCCCGTGGCCAATGACATCCTAAATATCTCTGTTAATGGCCCCACTAACTGTCCACTAGCCTCCCTGAGTGTCCTAGGGAATATTTTGTCCGGTCCGGGAGATTTATCCACCTTTATCTTTTTAACACAGCCATCACTACCTCCTCGGTTATCCTTATATGCTTCATGACCTCCCCACTATTTTTCTTTACTTCAACTGGTTCAACATTTTTTCCCTAGTGAATACCGAGGCAAAGAAATCATTCAAAATTTCCCCCATTTCCTCAGACTTCTCACTCAGCCTACCCTCGCTATCTACAAGGGGTCCAATTTTATCTCTCACTAATCTTTTACTTTTAATGTACTTATAGAAACCCTTTGGATTTATTTTTTACTCTGTCAGCCAAAGCCTCTTCATGCCTTTTTTTGGCCTTTCTAATTTCTTTCTTAAGATTCTTTCTACACTCCTTGTTGTCCTCCTTCAACTTCTCAGCTCCCTGCTCTTTATACCTCTTGTACACCTCCCTTTTTCTCCTAACCAAATTTCCAATATTCCTCGAAAACCAAGCCTTCCTATGACTTCCAGCCTTTTCTTTGATCCACACTGGGACATAACTACTCTGTACCCTCAAAATTTATTTTTTGAATATCCTCCATTTTTCATTAACATCCTTACCTGAAAATATCCTGTCCCACTCAATACTCCCCAAATCCCTTCTTATTCCTTCAAAATTTGCTCTTTTCCAATCCAGAACCTCAACTTTAGGCCTCTCCTTGCTCTCCCCTAAAACTACCAGAATTATGATCACTAGACCCAATTGGTTCTCCAACATTAATGTCCGCTACCTGACCTAGCTCGTTCCCTAACAGGAGATCCAGTATTACACCGTCCCGACTCGGTTCTTCTACTAACTGATTTAGAAAACAATCCTGAGCACATTTAACAAACTCTAGCCCATCCAGCCCTCTAACCATATGGGTATCCCAATCAATGTGTCGGAAGTTAAAATCTCCCATGATCACTACCTTATGATTTTCACACATATACGTTATCTCCCTACAAATTTGTTCCTCTAATTTTCTTGGCCCATTTGGTGGTCTGTAATACACCCCTATTAGCACAGTGCCAGTGACCCAGGTTCAAATCTGGTGCTGTCTGTAAGGAGTTTGTGTGTTCTCCTCGTGTCTGCGTGGGTTTCCTCCCATCATTCAAAAAAAAATATAGGGGTTGTAGGTTATCTGGGCTCATGAGATGTAAGGTTCATGCTGTACATCTAATGAAAAAGATGTATCTGATCCGGTACATTGTTGTACAAAGGCAATCCCCATCTTACAACCATGTTCCATTCTGACCAACCAGACATGTTGGAAGTATGTACGCGTCCTTGTTTACACCGTACACACTCAATTTAAACCTGTAACAACACTCCCTCACTGATCTAGAACCACAGAATCTCTGAACACCAGAAATGGGACCCCTCAGGGTCTTTCCAATCCAAAGACAAGGCCTGAACAGAGTACATGTGGCAAGGATGGCAGGGGAGTCTAGGAATAGAGGGCACAACTTCACGATAAAAGGGCGTCAAGTTAAAACAGAGCTGCAGGAAGATTTCTGTAGTTGAAGGGCAGTGAGTCAGTGGAACTTGTTGCCGCAGGCAGCTGTGGAACCGAGGCCGTTGGGTGTATTTAAGGCAGAAATCGACAGGTAGTCAGGGCATCAAGGGTTACGGGAAGAAAATGGGGCTGAGAGGGAGGATGGCGGAGCAGACTCGATGGGCCAATGGGCCTACATCTGCTCATAAGGTAACAAGGTATTGTCATTATAATTGCAGGCTACTGAAAGTAGTTTCAAAGCAGATTGCTCCTGGATCTTGTCATCTCAAGCTGAAGTCTTCAAGTGGGGCAGGAGGAAGGGCTGGGAGGGGGTGAAGAGATGTGAGGCAGGTAAGAAGAGGAGGCTCCTGTGCTGTCACTCACTGAGGAAAAGGCTGAGCAATGGATGCAGAGGCAAAAGACGAGGGGTGGTAAGAGGTATGGACACTGAGGCTTTGGGCCAAGTGTAGGCCTGTGCCAGGAAACTCCCAGGGGGCTGGGAGATAAAGCAAGAGAAAATTTGAGTCTTGAGTTTCCAGAGTTTTAGATAAGGAACTGGTGACAGAGCTTGGGTTACAGAATTGCTAGCGCTTATCGAGGATGTGCGTCTTTCTGCCAATGAATGTCACAGATTACTGGAGGCCAGAATGGAAGATTTTATTTCTGGCTTCACCCTTGGGAGCGGCAGGCTGAAGGAAGTAGATTGTACTGTTTCATTCAAAGAGCCTACAAACTGATAACGCAGAAAATGTCAGCTCTTGGTCATAAAAACAAAAAAAACGCAGACCCATCGTCTTCCAAAAACAATTCAGCAAAGCCACACGTCACTTCCAAGCACGCACAACATTCTCCACCCACCCACCCACCCCCCCCCCCCCCCGCCAACCCCAGATTGTGTGGTGTCGGTTTAACTGCCTGCCCGCTGGTTGCCAATACCAGGGAGGTGACAGCAGGCACGGGGAAATCATTGGCAGGCGAGCAACGGTCCGGAAGACAAGCGCACGATCCAAGATCACGCTCCGCCGCGGTATCGGGGAAGGCCATAAGCTCCCAGCTGTAAAACCCTCCATCCCTCCACCAAACACCATGGGGCAGGGAACACACAGTGGGGAAGGATGGCCTGGCAGCTTAACACAGATAGATTTCAGAGCTGGTGAACACGAGGACAAAACAAAAGGTTTTAAAAAAACACTTACTCAAACAATGAAGCTCCAAACAAATGAATTCAAGGATATTCAAGGTACATTGACAAAAAAAAGTCAACAGTTATTGGAATGTGAGTGTTATTGTTGGAGCTAGCCAGAGATACAGGGAGCAGGAGTTATTTGTTCTGCCTTGGATCCAGTTATATTCTATTAATAAATTGGCCAATCTACCTCGAGTCCAACTTCCTCCCCAGCTGTATCCAAGCATGATTACACTTATCCATTGACTGCCACGGCCCTCTGGGCAAGAGAATTTTGAAGAGTCCCAATCCTCTGTGTGAAGAGGTTCCTCATCAATCCCTGACCCAAGACCGTTTCCCGTTTATTGTCATGAACAAGACAGGAAACTCGTCGTTTTACAGCAGCGTCTCAGTGCAAACATAAACCACCTTACAACAATAAATAAAAATAGTTCATGAAAAGTTAAAGTCAGGTTCATTGATCATTCAGGAATCTGATGGCAGCGGGGAAGAAGCTGTCCTTGGGCCACTTTGTGCTGTCTTTAGGCTCCTGCACCTCCTTCGCGATGATAGCAGAGTGAAGAGGGCGTGGCCTGGATGGTGGGGTTCCTTGAGGATAGAGGCTGATTTTTTTAAGACACCACCTCTTGTCGATGACCCTGATGGAGTGAAATCTGGTGCCTGTGATGTCACGGGATGAGTTAACAACCTTCTGGAGTTTATTCTTGTCCTGAGCGATGGCACCTCCGCACCAGATGGTGATACAACCAGCCAGAATGCTCTCCACAATACACCTGTGGAAATTTTAAGTGACATGCCAAATCTTCTCAAACGCCTCACAAAGTATAGCCACTGGGGAGTCTTCTTCATGATTGCATTTTCATGGAGGGTCCAGGCTAGACCCTCAGAGATGTTGATACCCTGTCTAATGAACCTTCTCTCAATAAGATCACCTCCAATCCTTCATGGAAATTTCGGCCAAGACAACTCAACCTCCCAGACAGGTGATCCATCCCTTGGCCTGCCGCTCTAAGTAATGGCAGAACAGTCACTTGAGATGAAAGTTTGGCACCAATTCTCACTGGTCTAGCAGCTGCGAGCTGCATTCTCCTGGAATTCAGTCCCACTGAAGTTAACAAAACCAGATTTCACGTGGGGCACACAGTAGGTTAACAAGTGACCAAGGACAGGCCCTCTTTGTTTTTCTACTGCAATCCCATAATAATAGGAGCCAACATGCCATTTGTCCTGCAACCTGTGCTTACATTTTAAACTTTGTTTTCAAGGATGCCCAGGTCCCCCTGAACACCAGATTTCTCCAGACTCTGTGACTGTAGTCCCAAGGTGGCACGGTTAGCTTAGAGCAGTAGTTTTCAAACTGCTCCCCCTAAACTCACATTCCACTTTAAGCAATCCCTATGCAATCGGTGCTCTGTGATTAGTAAGGGATTTCTTAAGGTGGGATGTGAATGGAAAGAAAAAGTTTGAAAACCACTGTTTTAATTGTCCCTAATTGACTCATTACGTGCATGGTTTCAGAATTCCAAAGGAAATGGACCAATGATAATTCTTCTCCAGCAAAATATTTCAGCAATCTCTTACTAATCACAGAGCACTGATGGCATAGGGATTACTTAAAGTGGTATGCGAGTTTTAGGGAGATAGTTTGAAAACCACTGGCCAAGCAGTTAGCTGATACAACGCCAGCATCCTGAGTTCAAATCCACCGCTGTCCATAAGGAGGTGGTGCATTCTCCCCGTGTCTGCGCAGGTTTCCTCCGGGTGATCTGGTTTCCTCTCTTTGGGAATTGTAGGTTAAATGGGTGTAATTGGCCTTGTGCTGTATGTCTAAATTTAAATTTAATTCCATTCCTCCACAACATCCTCCATCTAAAACTCAGATTGGCAAGGATGGAAACATTCACTGTTTTCTCTCTCCACAGACACTGGTGAGTCTTTCCAACAATTTCTATATTTATAACTTTTCCTAGTCACTCTCCTTCAAAAGAAAATGTTCAGCTTTTCTATTCTTCTTCGGTGTAACTTCCCATTTCCTTGAGACATTGGAGAGAAGGTGCTCTCGACTGATTGCAGGAATGAATGAAGTGGGGCAAGACTGAGGAGATCCATTCCCTCCAGAGCTCGCCGGAAGGAGAAGTGGTCTCATCGAAACACAAGGTCCCTCAGGGATGGAAGGGCAAGTGCTGAGAATGTTCCCCTCTGCGGAACTCAGGTTGAAGGTGTAGACCACCAATGCTCAACGAGAGGCCTATGCCCCCACCCCCACCCCCCCAGGAGGCCACATCACATTTACTGTATTTGATGGCATATAAGACCCAATTGTTTCCCAAAAATTGGCTCAAAAATATCCCCCAGTCTTGTATGTCTTATATGGAAAACATTGCATGTCATGAGCGATACTTCCATGCATGTGCAGATGAAATCAATTAGGTTCTTCTAGCAGGCAAAGACTCGTGGTCTCGGGTTTTTGGTCAGAACAGACACATGGGTGTCAGTTTCATTAACATTGGATTCCGTGCGGCATGCAACCGTAGCTCAGCTTCTCCTGCCACCCATACCAGAGGACGGTGAATTGTAACACAGAGAACCAGCTACAGTTTCCCAGTGGACCCCATGCGCAGTGTGCACTGGGCTCTGAACATTGCCAGGGAGAAGCGGCGCCCTGACCTGGGCCTGGTGGCAGACAGCCGGTTGCTATGCTGGGTGGTGCGCGCCATGCCCGGCAGCACGGACAGCGCTGTGGGCGCGTTGCTGCTTTGACAGAGAGGTCAGGGGCCACGGGTGACCAATGGAGAATGATCACTGCGAGGACGCAGAGGGAACGCAGCATTTGCTGATGGGAGAGGATCCGTGTGGTAGTAAAAGTGAAAACTATGATTCTGATCTGTTGTGTGAAATTAAACTGCTTTATTTTGAAGTGTTTGTGCAGGTGGGTCGAGGAATTGAGAGGGGTAAATACACTAAAAAAAACTTAATATTGTTAGAGTATATAGAGGTGTTTGGGAGATAAATTGGGAAAGGTTTGTTAGAGCAGGTCACACACAGTTTAAATCACAGAATTTTTCCAGGAGCTTTTGCAAGAGACTGGTGATGGACGGTTATTTGCAATAGGCAACAAATGTAACAACAGGCAGTAGCAGCTTTGTCTGGAAAACAGAACCTACTGTCTGGAAGGTCATGTGATCTTTGCAGACAGCGATCAGAAAGAAAAACAGGCTTTGCTCTCAGAGAGGAGGGAGTGGGAGAGAGAAAGAAGAGAGACAGACATCGGTTCCAGAGGGACAAGCTGGCAAGCTTTGGAAGACGGCCTGGTTAAAGGAGAGGACTGGGTGTCCAGTGTTTCCCTTGGAATAGGAGAAACAAAAATGAACTCTGTGGTGACCTAAAACAAGAGAAACTCTCTCTCTCTCTCTGAAAACCAAGAAGAACCCTTCTGAGTGGTAACTATTTACCTGTTAAGCACCAAAGCCTGGTGAACTTTATTAATGGTAACTTCTGTGCACAGTACAAGAATTGCCTGCAACCAGTGAGATTGGACTGTGAACCAAAGAACTTTGCTGAACTTACACACACATGTGCACTTAGCATTAGAAGGAGATTAAGTAGGTTAAGTAAGTCAATAGAGATAAGTTAAAGTTTGATTCTATTTTCATGTTCAAAGATAATTAAAAGCAACTTTTGTTCAAGTAATCCTATGTCGAGGTGAATATCTATTGCTGTTGGGTTTTGGGGTCCTCTGGACTCCGTAACACTATGGCTGAAAAAAAAGATTGAGAATGGCTAGTGTAGACAGTGTCATTCACCATATTCATGGCAGATGTACACAGAGGTTAAGACTTTAGAGGCATTAAGGTTTGCATAGGTAAATATACAGAGCGTAGTTAAGATTGCTGTTCAAAACGTACAGGGGTTGTAGGTAAATTGAGTGTAATTGGGCAGTATGGTCTTGTGGGGCGAAAGACCTGTTACCGTTCTGTGTGTCTACGTTTAAAATGTAAAGATTTGGCAGACAAAACTCTTGCTGAGCAGGACTGGCAACTATTTCTTAAAACCAGCAATGAGCCCAGTCAGTGAAAACAGAGCGACTGCAAACACCCTTCAACGGCCTCATACTCACCCGCTGATCCCCCTGCTGGAGGACGATGTTCTCTGGCTTCAGATCTCGATGAATTATTCGGTTTTCGTGCAGATACCGGAGGGCAGAGGCTGGAAGATAAAAGAGTGTGGTGATCAGAACAGCTGCCATGGGCTGGATGGGGGTGCTTCCCCTGTCCAGCCCCTTACACAGGGCTCAAACAATCCAACCATCACTTGCCCTGGTCCCTTACATCCTGCACTGCAAAACACATTCAGATGTCCGTCCAATCAGAATCAGTGTGTTCGCCCCTGAGTGTGAAGCCCTCCAAAAGACAGCCCAGGACATCACAGGCAAACCCCCCCCCCACCATCGAGAACATCTGCAGAGAACACTGCTGTTGGAGAGCAGCAGCAACCATCAAGGATCTACACCACCCAACACACACTCTGTTCTCGCTGCTGCCATCAGGAAAGAGGTGTAGGTGCCCCAAGACTTGCACCACCAGGTTCAGGAACAGCTGCTCCCCCTCCACTATCAGACTCCTCAACACAAACTCATTCAAACTCATTAAAGGACTCGTGCACTTTATTGATTTTCTTTGTTCTTTCTGTATTGCACAGTTTATTTACACTCGTTATCTGTTTACATGTTTACCCTGTGTACAGTTTATTTTTTGCATGACCAATTAGTGGTGATTCTGCTGCACCCATAGAAAAAGGAATCTCAGGGTCGTATGTGATGTCATGTATGTGCTCTGACAATAAATTTGAAATCTGAAAATTTTCATCCAATTAATTCTGCACCATCTCCCACAGACAGCAGTCAGACTCTATCGCTGTACCCACTCCCTCACTTACTCCAGCTCAGGATTTTACACAGATCCCAGAAACCTTACATTTGTACCACTCCTTCCAGGGTGCACTCCATCCTATCACTTTGAGTGCATTTTGGAAGGTCAAACCAGAAGGCCAAGAACAAGGTTAATGGACAGATACTTAACAATGTGGAAGAACAGAGGGAGCTTGGGGTCCAAATCCATACATCTCTCAAGGTTACCGCGCAGGTTGATAGGATAATTTCGAAGGCCTATAGGATATTGGGGATTAAGTTCGAGAGGTCATGTTGCAACTTTACAAATCTCTGGTGAGACCACACTTAGAGAATTGTGTTCAATTCTGGTCATCCCATTATAGGAAGGATGTGGAAACTATGGATAGTATGCAGAGGAGATTTTCCAGGAAGTTGCCTGGATTGGAAAATGTCCACTAAGGCAAGGTTAGCAGAGCTGGGACTTTTCTCTTTGGAGCAAAGAAGGATGAGAAGTGACTTATTAGAGGTCTACAAGATTCTGAGAGGCATAGATAAGGTAGACAGTCAGTATCTTTTTCCCAGGGCGGGTGTAGCAAATACCAGAGGATGTCTGTATAAAGTGAAGGAAGGAAAGTTTAGGGGAGACATCAGGGGTAAGTTTTTTTTTACAGAGTTCTGGGGTCTTGAATGTCTTGCCAAGGTGGTAGTGGAGGCTCGAATAGACTCTTAGACAAGCACATGGATGAAAGAAAATTAGAGGGTTACGAGTAGGAAGGGCCGATTGCTGTAGTGTTCTGTGGTCTATGTATACTTACCGTAAATATTCGTGTACAATGCGAAAAATTTTGTACCGAAATTTGAGCTCAAAGTAGGAGGGTCGCATTATAGATGAGGTTATTATTTTAACAAGTTTTTCTGCCAAGTTTAAGATTATCAGCAGCTGCCTAACATTGACGCCATCACGACTAGGTTGGGGGGGGGAGTGGAGACGGCAGCGCAAATCGAGGCGAGTGGAGATAGCAGCGTGAATCAGACAGGCGAGGGGAAAGAGAGACCCCAGCGTGAATCAGGTGGGTAAGGGGAGGGGGGTTGTATTATACTCAGGGGTAAAATTTTTCTCCCTTTTCCCCTCAAAAATGGGGGGGGGGTGGGGTCGCATTATACACGAAACGTATTATACATGAATATTTACGGTATTCCACCAGGACTTACTGCTCCACCGGCTGTAGTGAATGGTGAATTTGCAGATTATTGGTAAAGGTGACAGTTCAATGCTAGATCAATGACCAGTGAATCTGGAGTCTGAACATCAGCAACAGGGCCGAGGGTAGAAACTCTCTCAATTCCATGGTTTCAATTCCAGAACCGTGGCCCTTTAAAGCTTCATCTCCTCAATGCAATCTCCTGATTGACTCCCCCCCCCCACCAAATTCTCTCACTGGCTACTACTGGATGTATTATGGGGGAAAAACTCCTGGCAGTACTGAAACCTGGGATTAGCAGCCCAGGTATGATTAGTTGAAATAGGGTTCAAATCCCATCATGCCAAATAAGGAATTAAAATTTCATTATTTAAATAAATGTTGAATTAAAAAGTTGGTACCAGTCATGGCAACAGCAAAACTGTCAAGATCGCTACCAGGTTTCCTAACCTCCTTTACAGGATGAACTAACTCAGCCTTACTGAAGCAGACAAAACACGGTTGATGTGCCCACCTAGCTAGCATCAGTTGTGACCCCACCAACTCAAACATAGCAAGACAGCAAGAATGAGCAATAAATGCTGGTCCTATCCAATGGCTCAAAAAGGCTCAATATCTAACAATGATCTTTAGGGGATACCGCAGAGTTGGAAAAGGTAGTGCCAAGGAGAGATTCTGGTAAATGGACCATAGAGTGTTCTTGTTACTGTCTCACCTGATTTCTCTCTCTCTTTACAAAACTAATGGCATCTTTTCTGTCCTTGGTCAACACTGACCTGTGACCTTGGACAACACTGACCTGTGTCCTTGGTCGACACTGACCTGTGTCCTTGGTCAACACTGATCTGTGTCCTTGGTCAACACTGGTCTTGCTTGTTAGTCAATCCTGATCTCTCATGTTGGTCAACACTGATCTGTGTCCTTGGTCAACACCGATCTCTCATGTTGGTTAACAGCGATCTGTGTCTTTGGTCAACTCTGATCTCTCATATTGGTCAACACTGATCTATGTCCTTGGTCAACTCCGATCTCCCTTGTTGGTCAACACCGATTTGTGTCATTGGTCAACTCTAATCTCTCTTGTTGGTCAACACTGATCTGTGTCCTTGCTCAACTCCGATCTCCCTTGTTGGTCAACACCAATTTGTGTCCTTGGTCAACTCCGATCTCCTTTGTTGGTCAACACCAATCTGTGTCCTTGGTCAACTCCAATCTCTCCTGTTGGTCAACACCGATGTGTCCTTGGCCAACTCTGATCTCCCTTGTTGGTCAACACCGATCTGTGTCCTTGGTCAACGTGAATGTGTATCGTCTATTTTCACCATGAATTTAATCTTTTTTGCCCCCCCACCTGTCTCCTCTCTCCAGGCAAAAGGACGATGACTTAATCGTTGACTCTGTTTCCCTCTCTTCTGATGCTGCCTGACTTACAGGGTACCAGCAAATGGCCAGGCTCACTTCCTGGGTCAGTCAGTAATGTTTCTGTGGCAATTTTGGAGGGGGCAGGGGAGCGTGAAGCTTGGACAGGCTACTCCCATACCCAATGGAGTTTGAAATATGAGTGGGGACGTGACTGAAACATACACAACTCTTGGATGTGGAGTGGACAGTTCGTCATGGGAGAACCATGGGAGAGAACCAAGGCAGAGGGAGGCAGGTTCTTGCCACACAAGGGGAGTGAAGGTTACTGGAGGTTTGGCGGGAATCCCAAGAGCCACAAACCTGTTGCACGGTGAAGCAGAGGGGCCTCCTGCAGCTGTGCAGGCAAGTTGGCAACAATGTGGTTGGTGGACAGGAACACAGTTGCGGGAGTAGGTGAGGAGTGCAGGAAATGATAACGTTTTGCAAAATGCATTTGGTTTATTACAGAAGCCAAAAATAAACCGAAGAGTCGCTAACAATCTGGAATGTGGGTTAGAGCAGGATTAGCTATTGGGTTGATAACCCACAGCGAGGGTTTCACCAGTGAGGAATCATGAGCTGTAACTCAATACTGATCACCATCACTCAGGAAGGAAATGAGAAAAAAGACACAACCTGTTTCCTCTCATTAATTACCTTCCCTCAGCCCCCACCCCAAGCTCCCATCAAATTCAAATCTGTGACACATCAGCTGGAGGGTGACTGATCGATGGTGATGGAGCGGAAGCTAATTTAACGGCTAAAACCTGTATCAGGGAGCCAGTTACCAGGGCCAGCGTCAGGAAAAAGGGCAGCAATGTGACAAGGCTCTGATCGATTACGCTGGTGGTTTCACGATGATTGGCATGGAGGAAGGGATGTCAGTTAGAGGGTAGGGAAGGCCAGAGTGCGTGCCTGTGTGTGTGTGTGTGTGTGTGTGTGTGTGTGTGTGTGTGTGTTTACCTCTGAGTGAGTGTGTGTGTGTGTGTGTGTGTGTGTGTGTGTGTGTGTGTGTGTGTGTGTGTGTGTGCATGCATGTGTGTGCATGTCCAGGCGCGGTGCATACGTGCATGTGTGGGTGCATGCACACATGTGCCAGTGTACTTCTCTGTGTACATCTGTGCAAGTGCACCTTTCATACTAGCTACAGGCCCATAACAATAAGGTCAATAAATACAGCAGGCGCCACCCAAGGGAAGCCCCTTACCCTTTTCCCATTCAAACCCAACAATCCTGCCATGGAGCCCAAAACATCAGACTGCCACAGTCCTGTGACCTGGGAGAGGTAGTACCCCAGAACTCCCATTAAATCTCCATCTCCTTCTTTGCCTCTCGGCACTGTCTGTGCCTGTCCCACTCAGAATTCACCTTCTCATTCTGTTCCCCTTTACGCTGTCCAAGAGCTTTCCCTGTTCATTGAAGGCCAATGCCTCCTCTGAAGGGGCTGCACGGAGCTGCACGGAGCTGCCTTGCTGTATGCTGGTGGAGAAGGGAAGGGTGAGGCTGTACAACTGACCAAGTTCCCACGTGCTGGGTAATCATGGGTGTGGCAAACAGGAAAGAAATGAATTTGAGGGAATACTGCTTGGAAGGAATGATTCACTACATATACTCTGTGAATATAACCTCAGTCAGCTCTGCGTTGCCCTGCAACCACTTACCGGACGACAAAGCGGAGTTTAATTTAGAAGCTGGAACGTTAGAAAAGGCAGAGCAGAGAGACATGGCTCTGTGGGCCCAGAGCCCACGGTAGGGTCCACTCCACCATCGTTCCTTCCATGTTCTCCTCCAGCCTCATTGCACCCTTGTTCTTGCTGAACCTACTTTCTTGCAAGCCCATCTCGCACCTCGCTGATCTCCATGCATTTAAACTCCACCTCTCTGCCTCGTTTCCAGGACCCTCCATTCACTTGACAGGATTTTGCAGATGCGTGGCCCTTGAAGTGAAGTGCACCCTGACATTGGCTTAAAACAAATTTAGACCTCCAGCAGGGTAACAGGCTCTTTCAGCCCATGAGCCTGTGCTGTCAAGTTACACTCAGACTGCTATACGCTTTGAAGGGTGGGAGGAAGCCGGAGCTCCCAGAGGAAACCCACAGAGAGCACCAGATTCACACCCCAGTCGCTGGCACTGTAACAATGGTGTGCTAAACACTACACTAAACCTGCCGCTCAACAGTTCCACTGACAAGTCTCTGGTCCAAAATCCTCCTGACAGAGGAGGGAATTCTCTCTCCATCTGTTGAATCACCTCCCACCTCATTGCCTTCCCAACAGCTCAACCCTTCACACCTTGATGAGGGGCTCAAGTCCAAAACATTAGTTATATATCTTTCTCTTTGCTCTATAAAGGACATTGTTTGACCTGCTGAGTTTCTTCAGCCTTGTGCTTTTAACTTCAGTCTCGGTGTCTGCAGTCTTTCATGTTTTACTTTTAACCCATGTTGGGACAGAACCAAAATCCAGTATCTTCCTTTTCTTCTTTCCTTCTGCCCTGTCTTTTTTTATTCCTTCTGCTTTTACCTCTCTCTCTCCCCCTCTCTCTGCCTCTTTTGCAAACTCCCTCTTTCTCTTACCCCTCTCCAATACTACCTTCCTTCTTCCCGGACCCTCTCATTCTTGCCCTCTCTTTTCCATCTTTTCCACCCTCTCCAATCTCTCACCAACTCCCCTCTTTCTTCACCACCTCGCTTTAAGCACCCATTATCCTGGGCTCCACCCACATGGCCGCGGTGATTGATCTCCACGTTCAATAGGGCGGCACGGTTAGTGTAGCAGTTAACCCGATGCTGTTACAGTGCCAGCAACCCGGGTTCGAATCTGCCGCTGTCTATAAAGAATTTCTATGTTCTTCCCGTGTCTGCGTGAGTTTCCTCCGGGTTCCTCCCACCCCCCAAAACGTACAGGAGTAGTAAGTTAATTGGGTGAAATTGGGTGGCATGGGCTTGTGGGCCAGAAAGGCCTGTTACTGTGCTGTATGTGCCTGCTCAGGTGGGTTAATGGTCCAGGTATCACCCAACTGTCAAGGGCCTGGTTGCCAGGTGCTCGAGGAGACTTACCGATATCAGTGAGCAGACTGAGCACGGGCATCTCCCGCATGCCGCAGCAGTTGTCCAGCTTGTTCAGGAACTAGAACGACAGCAAAGAAAACGTGGTAACAATGGACTCGAGAGGGGCTGAGGTTGTATGCTGGCTGTGGGTCAGAACACAGATAAGGAGGGGCTGGCAAGGTCATCGCATCAACTCAGCAGGAAATTCGCAGAGAAAGTTTCAACTGAATCACCAAAGAGTCTTAACAAAACAGTCTTTCCAGCCACAGGGCCAAGCATGCTCGACTGAGCAGCTTATCGGAGAGGGAGCCCATAGACATGAGTAATATCATGCAACCAACAAAAGAAGCTCTGTCCAACTCCTCTGTGCAATCTGAGGCTCCGTCTCTCCCCATCTCCCAACGGCCTCCCACCATCACTCAGGAACTGACTCATATCCAGCCCCCACATCCCAATTCTCACACAGTTCTTTCCAATCGCACTTTCTTCCGCTGTGCTCAAGGACGGGAAACTACACCTACCTCGTCAGCAGCTCCATGCGCCAGGGCGTCTCCACCTCAACCTCCGACCCCTCCGGAGGAAAAGGAATGAGAGGGCTAGGAGACACTGAGGTGGCAGAGAAAACAGAGTGGGGAAGCAAAGTGAGGGATAGAAGGGAGAGAAAGAGAGGTGCAAGAGGGAGGATGATTTAGTGAGTGGATGGGCATGAGAAAGGGGTGAAGGAGCAGGGAAGGGAAACAGAACCAAAGCAGCCCCGAGACCAAGATCACCGCAGGAGCTTCTGGAGCCAGGACCATACCTTGCGAAGATCACCTCCCTCGCAGTATTCCATTCCCAGCAGCGGCAGATCATTGGGGGCAAGCTTCTGCATTCCCTCAGGAACATCCCGCGCTGCCACCACATTCGGGTGGTTCAGCCTGCACACAGAACCACGGGAGATGAGTTTAGTCAACTGGATCGGGTTGGGATCTGTTAGGTCTGCTTTGTTCATGAATGAGTGAGACAAACACCAGACTGAGTCGAAATCAGGGTTCTTTGTTCTTTATTACCGGATTGTAACACTTGCGACCAACCATGTTAGTCGGAGAATGCATTCTGCCGTTATCAGCAAGTGGTGTTTTTTTATACCTCAGGATACGTACTTAGTAAATGATCATACCATTACATTGTCCAATGAATAAACTGTTGCTATCCTTCTCTGTTAGTCTGCTGCACATCATTCTTGTTAGTGCAAAGCTTATCTTGAGTGTACAAGGTCACATCTGCATTCTGTTACTCCTTAGTACTGGGTGACTCCTTCTCCGGTCCCATCTCATGATGTTTTTACCTTACAGATCTGAGCTACAGTCCTGGGCTGAGCACTTCAGGAGCAATGGGAAACAAAAGGGGACATTTTCCAGGGATGTTACCAGGGATGAGGAACTTCATTCACCTGGAGGAGTTGGAAAATTGAATCTGTTCTTCTTGGAAAATTGAGAAGGTTTCCAAGTTGACAAGAGGTTTGCCAGCTTTATGCCATTCCCTCTGGTGGTCAAGTGAACAAGGTCACTGGCAAGTGTGAGGGAGCTGCAAAGAAATATTGGCACTCCAAGAGGAGGAGGTGAGATTCGGAAGTCTTCATGCAGGATACCCTAAATCAATGGCTCTCAACCTTTTTCTTTCCACTCATATCCCATTTTAAGTATTCCCTATGATTAGTTAGGGATTGCTTAATGTGGGATGTGAGTGGAAAAAAAATTTGAAACCCACTGTTTAAATCTCCATAATAGGCTCGTTCAGTGCACAGTTTCAGAACTCCAAAGGAAATGGGTCCATGACAATTTTTCTCAAGCCAAATAATTGGGTCTAGAGCAGTCCCTTCCCACTCACATGCCATCTTAAGCAATCCCTTACTAATCACAGAGCACCGATGACATAGGGATTACTTAAAATGGGATGTGAGTGGAAAGAAAAAGGTTGAGACCCACTGCCCTAAATGTTAACCTCTAGGTTAAGTCAGTGGTGAAGAAGGAGAATGTAATATTGGCATCATAACTAGAGGTCACAAGGGCAGGGATGTGATGTTCAGGCTTTATAAGGCACTGGTGAGGCCTCACTTGGAGTACGGGGTCCAGTTTTGGGGTCCTTATTTAAGAAGTGATGTGCTGGTATTTGAGAGGGTTCGGAGATTTATAATAATGACTCAGAAACGAAGGGATTAGCATTAGAGGAATGTTTGTTGGCTCTTGGGCCATATGTCTTAGAGTTCAGAAGAATGAGGCAAGGACCTCATAGACACATTTTGAATGTTGAGAGTCCCAGGCAGAGTAGATTTGGAAATGTTGTTTCCCACGGGGCACAACTTCAGGATTGAAAGGTGTTCATTTTTAAACAAAGATGAAGAGGAACTTCTTTAGCCAGAGAGTGGTGAATCTCTGCAATTTCCTGCCTCAGTCGGCTCTGGAGGACAGTTCGTTGGATGTATTTAAGGCAAAGATTGATATCTCAATATTCAGGATATCAAAGGTTATGGGGAGAAACCAGGCAAGTGGGGCTGAGCGGGAGAATGGATCTGCACCTGATGGAATGGCGCATACGGAGACTGTCTCTACCCCGGGTAGAGTGCAGTGTAGGGACACCATCTCTATCCAGGGTAGAGTAGAGCGTAGGGACACCGTCTCTACCCTGGGTTGAGTGGAGTGTAGGGACACCGTCTCTACCCCAGGTAGAGTGGAGTGTAGGGACACTGTCACTACCACAGATTAAGTGGAGTGTAGGGACACCGTCGCTATCGAGGGTAGAGTGGAGTGTAGGGACGCCATCTCTACCCGGGATAGAATGGAGTTAAGGGACACCGTCTCTACCCAGGGTAGAGTGGAGTGTAGGGACACCGTCTCTACCCTGGGTTGAATGGAGTGTAGGGACACCGTCTCTACCACGGATTAAGGGAGTGTAGGGACACCGTCGCTACCGAGGGTAGAGTGGAGTGTAGGGACGCCATCTCTACCCTGGATAGAATGGAGTTAAGGGACACCATCTCTACCCAGGGTAGAGTGTAGGGACGCCATCTCTATCCAGGGTAGAGTGGAGTGTAGGGACACTGTCACTACCACGGATTAAGTGGAGTGTAGGGACACCGTCGCTACCGAGGGTAGAATGGAGTGTAGGGATGCCATCTCTACCCCGGATAGAATGGAGTTAAGGGACACCATCTCTACCCAGGGTAGAGTGAAGTGTAGGGATGCCATCTCTACCCCAGGTAGAGTGGAGTGTAGAGACACTGTCTCTACCCCAGTAGAGTGGAGTGTAGGGTCACCGTCTCTATCCCAGTAGAGTGGAGTGTAAGGACACCATCTCTAACTCAGGGAGACTGGAGTGTAGGGACACTGTCACTACCCTGATTGATTGGAGTGTAGGGACACTGTTGCTACCCAGGTAGAGTGCAGTAACTCTTGCACTCACTTAACAGAGTTCTCATTGGATTGTCTCAGGTTGGCAGCTTTTTTCTGTAGGGACAATGCATCTTTGAGGCTGCATCCTGTTTATACCAGACTGTTATTGGCCCTGGACCTGCTTTAACAAGTGTATTGTTGAAAAGTTAAGCATTGAGCCAGCCATGATGGAAACGCAGAAGGCCAACTGATTGTGTATTGCTTTTGTGAAAATGTGTATGTGTGCCAGGAACGGTGTAATTACAGCTGATTGGAATGGTCTGGCGCTGGTGTTCCATTGTGGTAACATTTGGAAAACTAACCGTTATCTCAGTTCAATGAATTGTGGAAGAAATGGCCAGTTCTGGGACGGTAGAGGAACGTTAGCGTGAGTTGAGAATCCGATGCTGGAGTTGGAATTGGCAAGGTGTGGGAATGGGCTTTGATGTAACGGTGCTGCCAGCCACTATAGGGTCGGGTCAACTTTCCACAGAGATCAGAGGTCACTGATAATCTAAGGAGTGGATGGTGTCCCTACAGTCCACTCTACCTGGGTAGAGACAGTGTCCCTACACTCCACTCTATCTGGGGTAGAGATGGTGTCCCTATACTCCACTCATGCCGGGGTAGAGACAGTGTCCCTCCACTCCACTCTACCTGGGGTAGAGATGGTGTCCCTACATTCCAGTCCTTAGATTATCAGTGATTTCTGATCTCTGTTGAAAGTTGACCCGACGCTATTGTGGCTGGCAGCACCGTTACATCAAAGCCCATTCCCACACCTTGCCAATTCCAACTCCAGCATCAGATAATCCACTCCCTCCAGCATAGGGACTGTGGAAATCATTGAGTTTGAGCTCTTAAGGAATGGAGAGTACCTGAGCATAGATGGCCTCCCGACACTCCACTCTAACCTTGGTAGAGACAGTCGCCCTACACTCTAGTCTACCCAGGGAGAGACCGTCTCCACTACACTCCATTTTACCCAAGGTAGAGACAGTCTCCCTACACTCCACTTCACCCAAGGTAGAGACAGTCTCACTACACTCTACTGTACCTGGGATAGAGACAGAGACAGTCTCCCTACACTCTACTGTACCTGGGGTAGAAACAGTCTCATTACACTCTACTATACCTGGGGTAGAGACAGTCTCCCTACACTCTACTCTTCCTGGGGTAGAGACAATTTCCTTACACTATTTCCTCATCATCTCCTCCTTTCTGTCACCCAACAGCATCCCCTATCGCCCCTTCCCTCATTGCTCTCCCCTTATCATTCCCCACAATCACACTGTCAGAAGTGTGCAGAGAAGTCCAAGCCAGAGTTCTCAAAGACCAAAAGCATCATTCCCCACCGAGGTCCAAGGCCTTGCCATACCCTAGAGAGCTAGAGATGACTCTCAAGGATACCGAACCCCCCCCCACCCCCACAAACCCTGACATTATCAGTTAACATGCCTCCAATCCTACAAATTATCTGAGACCCCCATCCTCACTGAGACCTCTACCAATATCCCCACCCCAACTTAGACACCCCCCAGCCTCCAGCCCTAACAAGGATCTGAGGCCCTGCACCACTGTGACCCATGCCCAGCTCTATCAAGGGGCCTTGCCACCACTGACCCTTGCTCCCCTCCCAGGACTCCACCCCCAGCCCTACAAAGGGGGTGCCAACCCCAATGATAAAGACCCTACCCCATCTTACCTCTTCATGATCTGAATCTCCAGGCACCAGCGATCACGGTTCCTGGGGCTCAGCTCCTGGCGACATTGCTTGATTGCAATCTGCTCGCCTGTTTCCTGGAAAGACAGAGCGTCCAAAATCAACGTCCCGGCATCACAAAGGTCCAGAGTAGGACCAAAGAATGTCAACGAAGGGGACAGAGAGTACATCAGATGGGCAGCGTCCTGCTGTATGTGGCATATTAACAGGGAGTGGGGTGGATGGATGTGGGTCGACAGCCACGTTTCAAAGTTTACATCCGACAGAGAGTTGCAGACAACAATGCGGTGGGGGAGAGGTCAAATCCATGCAAAGATTCAGGAGCGGTCTTGATCAAGTGGACTGACCACGTGGTTTCCCATGGTAGGGAAGTCCAGGACAAGAGGGCACAACTTCAGGATTGAAGAGCACCAGTTTAAAACAGAGACGCTGAGATGTGGGCGAACCTCTGTCCTGGAGTCTCCAAGTTGATGCCATCACAAAGAAGATTCTCCAGCAGCTATACTTTTGAGGAGTTTGATGCGATTCAGTATGTCACCAAAGACTCTAGAAAACTTCTGCATGGAGAGCACTCTGGCCGGTTGCATCACTGTCTGGTATGAAGGAGCCAATGATCAGGACAAGAAAAAAAAACTGCAGAAGGTTGTTAGCTCAGCCTGTGGTCATCACGAGCACCAGACTTCACTTCATCGAGGAAATCTACAAGAGGCAGTGTCTTAAAAATCAGCTTCTATCCTCAAAGATCCCCACCTCCCAGGCCATGCCCTCTTCATTCTGCTACCATCGGGAAAACGGTACAGGAGCCTGAAGACGAGCACTCAACGGCACAAGGACAGCTTCTTTCCCGCTGCCATCAGATTCCTGAATGAACCAAAGACACTGCCTCACTTTGATTTTCCGTGCACTATTTTTATTTATTTTGTAAAGTGGTTCATATAAATGTTTGCACTGTGACGCTGCCACATAACAACAAATTTCGTGACTGGCTCACGGCAATAAATTCTGATTCAGCCTTGAACTGAAGTCACTTGGTTCTGCAAACAATGAATGTCTCCCCTGTGTCACCAGTTTACCACTTCATAGAGAACCTCTTCTGCCCCCTCTCGCATGTAGAATCAGATCTCATCCTCTGACTGGTGACATAAGGTCTCAGCACGACTTTCCTCTTTTTAATTTCAAAATTCTGAAATTCTGCCCCTTTTGAGGATGTGTGCCTGTCCACTCCAAGATGTCTTTGCCACCAACCCTATCATATTGGAGCAGAAGGAGACCATTTGGCCTGGTGAGTCAGAGATGTTCAGATCCAGGAATTTGAAGTTCTTGACCCTCTCCACTACTGAGCCCTCAATGAGGACTGGGTCGTGTTCCCCCGACTTCCTCCTGAAGTCCACAATCATGTCCTTGGTTTGGCTAATGTTGAGTGCAATGAAAGACCCCGGCTATTCAGATACCAATCAATCTCTGTCTTAAATACACCCAAAGACCTGGTCTCCACAGCCGCCTGTGGTGGCAAATCCCAGAGATTCACCACACTCTGGTACACTCCGCATCCTGTTTTAAATGGGTGCCCTTCAATCCTGCAATTGTGCCCTCTTGTCCTGCACTCTCCTGCCATATGGGGAAAAAAAATCTTGTAGGAAAGTTCACACAGTAAATGCTGGAGAAACTCAACTGGTCTCACAGTGTCCATATATTACCAATATTTCAGGCCTGAGCTCTTCCTCAAGGTAGGTGGTCTAACTTTGTCGGACCACTTTGTCACAACCTCTCCTGAACTTTTGCATGGATTTGACCCCTTCCCCAGTTTAGAATCATCAGGCGCATGGAATCACTCGGGATACCCCAGGTGTAAGATGCTGGAGGCAAACCAGGGAAAAAAATCTCCAACAGGAGTGAGTGAGACCAGGCATTCGCAGGCAGGAGACTGAAGCTCACAGCTTTGCTTGCAGACCAACATGATCACCCCACAATTCCATTCCACTCTCCCCTCCACCCCTTCCTTTCCTCCCGTGCTTTGGCAGAAGGATATACGAAATGTGGAACGATACAGAGAGGATTAGCATGGCCCCTGCGCAAGAATGACATGCAAATTCGTGAAGTGCACCATGTTTTCACGGGCGGCACAGTTAACATAGTGGTTAATCCAGCGCGGTTGCAGCACCAACGATCAGGATTCGAAACCTGCGCTGTCTATAAGGAATTTGTACATTCTCCCCATGTCTGGTTTATCCTGGGGTCTCCAGTTTCTTCCCACCCTTCAAAATGTAGCAGGGTTGAACATCAATTGAGTGTAATTAGGTGGCATGGGCTCGTGGCCTGAAAGGGCCTGTATGTCTAAATTTAAAATATAAATTTAACCTGCCTAACAGTCGGAACTAATTTACCCTTTCCTGCTGCCTGACTGAGTAATCTCCAGTAACCCAACCCATCACATTTAGGAAAGAACTTCTTCCCAGAAATGAGGAATTATGTAATTCTTTATGAAGGCTCAGATGCCTCCTTCCAAGCTGCCAAGCTGAGGGCCATCTGATGATCATGTTGCTGGACGGTGCTGGGGTCCTGTGATCTGATGATAACAAGCTCTGTGGTTGTTTAGATGAGGCAGTATGGAGGGTCAAACACAGAACACAGGCAGCCAAGACCAAGGTCAGATACATTTACATATACAGTCCTGGAGGGCCAAACACGGAACACAGGCAGCCAAGACCAAGGTCAGATACATTTACATATCCAGTCCTGGAGGGTCAAACACGGAACACAGGCAGCCAAGACCAAGGTCATATACATTTACATATACAGTCCTGGAGGGCCAAACACGGAACACAGGCAGCCAAGACCAAGGTCAGACACATTTACATATACAGTCCTGGAGGGCCAAATACGGAACACAGGCAGCCAAGACCAAGGTCAGATACATTTACATATCCAGTCCTGGAGGGCCAAACATGGAACACAGGCAGCCAAGACCAAGGTCAGATACATTTACATATATAGTCCTGGAGGGCCAAACACGGAACACAGGCAGCCAAGACCAAGGTCAGATACATTTACATATATAGTCCTGGAGGGCCAATCACGGAACACAGGCAGCCAAGACCAAGGTCAGATACATTTACATATACAGTCCTGGAGGGCCAAACACGAAACACAGGCAGCCAAGACCAAGGTCAGATACATTTACATATCCAGTCCTGGAGGGTCAAACACGGAACACAGGCAGCCAAGACCAAGGTCATATACATTTACATATACAGTCCTGGAGGGCCAAACACGGAACACAGGCAGCCAAGACCAAGGTCAGACACATTTACATATACAGTCCTGGAGGGCCAAATACGGAACACAGGCAGCCAAGACCAAGGTCAGATACATTTACATATCCAGTCCTGGAGGGCCAAACATGGAACACAGGCAGCCAAGACCAAGGTCAGATACATTTACATATATAGTCCTGGAGGGCCAAACACGGAACACAGGCAGCCAAGACCAAGGTCAGATACATTTACATATATAGTCCTGGAGGGCCAATCACGGAACACAGGCAGCCAAGACCAAGGTCATATACATTTACATATACAGTCCTGGAGGGCCAAACACGAAACACAGGCAGCCAAGACCAAGGTCAGATACATTTACATATCCAGTCCTGGAGGGCCAAACACGGAACACAGGCAGCCAAGACCAAGGTCAGATACATTTACATATCCAGTCCTGGAGGGTCAAACGCGGAACACAGGCAACCAAGACCAAGGTCAGATACATTTACATATACAGTCCTGGAGGGCCAAACACGGAACACAGGCAGCCAAGACCAAGGTCAGATACATTTACATATACAGTCCTGGAGGGCCAAACGTGGAACACAGGCAGCCAAGACCAAGGTCAGATACATTTGCATTTACAGTCCTGGAGGGCCAAACATGGAACACAGGCAGCCAAGGCCAAGGTCAGATACATCTGTGAACAATATATGCACCACTCACTTTGTCAATTTACTCTTCCTCTGTCAGGTCTTGGCATGATTGGCATAGCGGTGAGCACAACGACTTTACAGCACCAGCGACCGGGACTGGGGTTCAAATCCCGCTCTGTCTGTGAGGAGTTTGTGTATTCTTCCCGTGTCTGCGTGGGTTTTCCCCAGAGGCTCTGGTTTCCTCCCACCCTTTGAAACGTACGGGGGTTGTAGGTGAATTGGGTGGCACGAACTCATGGGAGCCGAAATGGTCCGTTACCGTGCTATGTGTCTAAATTTAAATTAAGAATCTTCAATAGGAATGCAGAAAACATAGGATGAAGGTATAACGTTTCCACTCAGTCAGCAGACTTGCTGCCCTGTATTGTAACCTTGTAACCCTGCTCACAGAGCCGGCACACCCACCAGGTACATTCCATCGGATCCGCTACCCCACCACCCCCCCCCCCACCCCCACCACTGGACAGCACCTGTCTGCCATGGCCAACCTGTTCAGATTCTAATCTGTGGCACCACTGGCCTCTGGGCAAGCATCACACTGACTGCCTGAGCAAGGGGCAGCAGCACTGAGGGAGCACCACACTGTGGGACGGGCACTATGGAAGGTTGGCGTCGAGGGGGAGTCACTCCCTCAAAGGGGCAGGAGTGTGCGGAAGGCCACCTCTGGGCGACGGTGTTGACGCAGTCCTGCGGTGAAACATTAAACAAGGCTCCATTAACGTGACAATAGCCAATCTCTGACCCCTTGCTGTTTCAGGAAGCCAGATCCAGAGGGGTTGGCCTCCCCAGCAAAAAGGTTTCAACATCTGTGAGGCATTTTGGGATGACATATGAAGCTGTGAAATGGTAAAATGATACTATTTTTATCTTGCGAAGTATAAACTCGCCTGCCAACAGAGGGCCCAGTGGGAGTCAAGGTGGGCAAAGTGCTAAACTGGGCACTGAAAGGTTCCACAGAATTACAAAAAGAGCAATGCAGTTGTTAAACTGATGAATGGCGGCCGCAGCACCAGGTTCTCACCCACCTCCTTCACAGCACAAGTGACCTCGGATTACTTTCTGGGAACAAAATCATCACAAGGATCAAAAAGAAAAGATTGGCAATGATCTAATATCCAACAAACTTTCCAAATGAAGCACTTCTGACTAACATAACATCGTGCAAACTTCAATGAAGCAAGACAGGAATGGAATCCAGTTAACAAGGCGATTTGGAAATCAGCTTTACGTTAACATGTCCACTATTTATATGATGTCGGATGACAGAAAAACATGGTCCGGTTTTATAGCCACACCACAAAAGCTGCCAGATGTGGGGATAATTAGAGCAAAGTTCACTTTGGAGACTCTGTGTTGATGTAATCACGAAGAAGGCTCGCCAGTGGCTATACTTCATGACACTCTGGGCAAGCCACACAGTGGGTGTATCCACTGACTGCCTGAGCAAGGGGCGGCACTGAGGGAGCACCAAAGACTCTCGAAAACTTCTATGGGTGAACCATGGAGAGCATTCTAGCCAATGCATCACTGCCTGGTCTGGCGGCGCCAACGCTCAGGACAAGAATAAACTCCAGAAGGTTGTTAACTCGGCCGGCGACGTCACAGGCACCAGACTTCACCCCATCGAGGACATCGACATGAGTCAGTGTCTTAAAAAAGCAGCCTCTATCTTCAAAGACCCCCACCATCCACGCCATGCCCTCTCCACTCTGCTACCATAGGGGAAAAGGAGCCTAAAGACGAGCACTCAACAGAATAAGGACGGCTTCTTCCCCGCTGCCATCAGATTCCTGAATAATCAATAAACCACAGACAAGGCCTCACTTTGACTTTTTCTTGTCCTTGCACTATTTTTAGTTGATGGAAATGTTTGCCCCGTGATGCCTGCTGCAAAACAACAAATTTTGTGACATGTTTGGGACAATACTTTTTGATTCTGATTCTGACTCTAAGCCACCCTGACAGATAGTATGGCAGATGACCAAAAGCTGAGTCAAACGGGAGGCTATGAAGGATCATTTGATCTGTGGACACCCAGACCTCCAGGAGAGAATGCTTCAGTGGGCAGAGTAATGGAATGGAATTGGAATGTATACTGTCGTTTAGTCCACTATCAGACCCCTCAACGACAAACTCACTCAGGGACTTGTTTAAGGACCCTTAAATGTACACTTGATTGATTTTTTTAAATTCTCTCTATCAAAGTCAGTTTGTTTACATTTTTTTAATTTTTTTCATGTGTACGTTCTTTTTTGCATTGCCAATAAAGTGGTAATTCTGCCACGCCCATGGGAAAAAGAATCTCAGGGATATGCTCTGACAATAAATCTGAAATCTGGTGTGCTTGATGGCATATAAGATTCCCCACCCCAACCCCACCACCATTTCCACAAGGGATGTTAAGAACATTTTTTTTAGTGTATTTACAGGTAAGAATTTAATGTTATTAAAATATGTAGCTACGGTATAGCAGAAAACAACTCAGACAAAACATGTAACTGGGGCAACAGAAAAAATCTTTTTAAGAATATTACTGGTAAAATTTACAAGAGAAAACAAAAGCAGCTTAGCTATAGCAGAAAACATTTTATATAAACAAACTGCTGCTGTTGGTCCGCTTGCTGGTCCCTCTGTCCCACTCTCTCTCTTTGGCCTGCTGTCCCACTTTCTCCCGACAGCCCGCTGTCCCTCTCTCCCTTCAGCCCACTGTCCCTCTCCCCCGGCAGCCTGCTGTCCCGCTCTCCTGGCAGCCCGCTGTCCCCCTCTCTCCCTTCAGCCCACTGTCCCTCTCCCTCAGCAGTCTGCTGTCCCTCTCTCCCGGCAGCCTGCTGTCCCGCTCTCCCGGCAGCCCGCTGTCCCCCTTTCTCCCTTCAGCCCACTGTCCCTCTCTCCTGGCAGCCCACTGTCCCCCTCTCTCCCTTCAGCCCACTGTCCTTTTCTCCCGGCAGCCTGCTGTTCCTCTCTCCCGGCAGCCTGCTGTCTCTCTCTCCCGCAGCCTGCTGTCTCTCTCTCCCGGCAGCCTGCTGTCTCTCTCTCCCGGCAGCCTGCTGTCCCTCTCTCCCAGCAGCCTGCTGTCCCTCTCTCCCTTCAGCCCACCGTCCCTCTCTCCTGACAGCCTGCCACCACCCCACTCCCCCCTCCAATAGCCCGCTAACAGTCCCCACCGATAGATGGCGCTGATGCTAGTGAGCTACACAGCGGCAATAATCACCGTCAGTGTCAATCACCATTATCACCCTAATTTCAACTTCACACTCAAGGCCCAGGGGATATTTTTGAGCCATATTTTCAGAAAAGAAAGTGGATCTTATATGCCATCAAATACTACCAGTATTTATAAATTAATCTAAATGGTCAGTAATGGTGAAGAATTGTTTAAAAGAGCAAAGGAATTGGGACATTTTTTTCTGGTAGGAATCTATAGCAGCTTTCGGGTGGCCAGAAAACCCCGATGTGAAGCCACCTATTCTACCCGAATGTGGCTGTCGGGAGGCCACCTGAAAGCAGAAAACCCAGCCCTGAGGAGTACTCACCCAACCCTCCTCGGGGAGGTATTTTCTCCGCTTCCGAGTAGTCCCCCAAGGCACCTGAAAGCTGCTGCTAGGGAACAGGCTGATCACGTCACGGTGACGTCATCAGCCTGAGACGCTTTGGCGCGAGTTTTGACAAACTGCAGGCTCGGCATTACCGGGACAGTCACATTTTTAAGCACATTAGAGGCATTTCTCTTCTCTGCTCCGGGCCCGCCATGATCCTGTGCTCCTTTCTGCTTCAGCCTCGATGCGCTGCAAATGACGTCAAGACAGCGGGTGGGACTATGCCACAGTCGACAGGAGCCGGCATTCGCTCTAAGGCGCCTCTCCTGCAGCCGGCCCTTTCAGGTGCCAGAACAGCGCCTTCAGCGCTGCCACCTGAACGTCAATTCAAACACACCTGCAGCCACTTCTGCGGGTGCATTCTCGGAGCGATTGCACCTGAAAGCAGCTTATAGCTCAGCATCAAGGCTGAAGGACCTGTACTGGGCTATAGTGTTCATAGCCTGTAAACGACAATGAAATTTACTATGAACATGATGGTTGCAGAGAACCTGACAGCGCTGTGCTGATCACTTCCCGCTGAGCTGATCAATGCTGAGGTGCTCAAGGCTGATATAGGAAATGCCTGCAGCATGAGGTAGGTGCGGGGGTGCTAGAGAGCAGTTTAATGGAGTAAGATGTAATTTACACCGCTTCTGTGAACTGTATTAATAAAGTTTATTTAACGGCAATCTCCACGGCGTCCTCCTACTTGATTATAGAGACATACAGGTGTGCATGATAACAAATGTATAAGAAGTCAGACCTTGTTTGGAGCTCACGATTAAGGTTATCTAAAGCCCCTTTCACCTTGCGTCCCACTAAACCAGCCGTTCAGGATCCCGGGGTAGGAATGGGGGTTTGGCCTTTCACACTCGACCACTCCTAACCAGGACACTGAACACTTTCCCCACACGGCATCTGGTCTGTTCTACCTTTAATCGGAAGTGCCAAAAGAGAGAAGTGATTGCCTGTTTCACACTTGCCTGATCTCAACGTTGGCGTCTGCATATGCCTGGGATTGTACTGGGGGGGAGGGGGTCGAGGCCGGCAATCCCTGGTGTGAGATGACGCCACCTGATGCCAGCGCTGAGCAGATTTTGCTTTCACGCTTGCCACTTTAAAGGCCGATTGGCATTCGATTCCTGGGATCACTGCAAGTGTGAAAGGGGCTTCATGAGCGAGAATCCGTGCGTTCACTCAGCGAGGTAAGCTTGTGAATAACAGATGTGGGATCTGAAGTAAATGGGGTCCTGTTATTCCCGAGGTCTGAACAGCAGAGCTCCACATAGGTTCTGGGTCGGTACCCGGAAATGAGCTGTGATAGAAGTGCAGGGTATATTGTCACAATTACGGTATGGAAACAGGCCAATTTGGCCCTTTTAGTCCGCACTGATCCAAGTACCCTCCTCTAATCCCACTTACCAGCACCCTGCCCATATCCCTCCATCCCCCGCCCATCCATATACTTACCCAACTCTTTCTTAAATTACAAAATTGACCCTGCCTCCACCACCTCTCCCGGAAGCCCATTCTACACAATAACCTCTCTCTGAGTAAAGAAGTTCACCCTCATGTTATTCCTAAACCTTTGCCGGTCAACTCTCAACCCATGACCTCATGTATCCATCTCTTCTACTCTCAAAGGGAAAAGCCTTTCCACATCAACTCTATCTATCCCTCTCATTATCTTAAACACCTCTATCAAATCCCCTCTCAGCCTTCTACGTTCCAAAGAATAAAGACCTAATTTTCTCAACCTCTCTCATGTATTCCAGATGCTGAAACTCAGGCAACATTTTTGTCAATCTTCTCTGCACTCTCTCTATCTTGTTAATATCCTTCCTATAAATTGGTGACCAGAACTGCACACAGTACTCTAAATTTGGCCTCACCAATGCCTTGAACAGTTTCATCATTACTTCTCAACTCCTATATTCTATGCACTGATTTATGTCGGCAAGCATACTAAAGGCCTTCTTCACCACCCTATCCACATGCGCTCCCACCTTCAGGGAACAGTGCACCGTTATTCCTAGATCTTTCTGCTCCACTGCAATCTTCAATGCCCTCCCATTTACCAGATATGTCTTGCTTTGATTATTCTTTCCAAAACGAAGCATTAAACTCCATCTGCCATCTTTCTGCCTACTCCTCTAAGTAGTTTAAATCCCTCTGCAATCTTTGAAAACCCTCTTCATCATCCACAATTCCCCCTAATTTAGTATCATCTGCATATTTACTAATCCAATTTACCTCCCCATCCTCCAGATCATTAATATATATGACAAACAGCAATAGTCCCAATTCCGAACCCTGAGGTACACCGCTTGTCACCACCCTCCATCCTGACAAACAATTATCTACTACTACTCTCTGGCACCTTCCTTCCAGCCACTGTTGAATCCATATGACTATTTCCAAATTAATACCCAAGTACTTAGCCTTCCTAACTAACCTCCCATGTGGAACCTTATCGAAGGCCTTACTGAAGTCCATACAGACAACATCCACTGCTCAACCTTCATCAACATTCCTAGTCACCTCTTCAAAAAATTCAACAAGATTGGTCAAACACGACCTTCCACGAACAAATCCGTGTTGACTGTCCCTGATCAGACCTTGTCCCTCCATATACTTATATATACTATCTCTAAGGACTCTTTCCATCAATTTACCTACCACAGATGTCAAACTTACAGGCCGATATTTGCTAGGCTTGCTCATCGAACCCTTTTTAAAAAAGGAACCACATGCGCAACATGCCAATCCTTGGGCACTATACCCGTCTCTAATTATATTTGAAAAATCACTGCCAGAGCCTTCGCTATTTCCTCACTAACTTCTCTCAAGGTCCTGAGGAAAATTCGGTCAGGACCTGGAGACTTATCCACCTTTATATGTTTCAAAAGCTCCAGTACTACCTCTTTCTTAATCATTATAGTCTCCATATTTACCCCCTTTGCTTTCTTTACCCTGCAGTAAATACTGAGGAAAAGAAATTGTTCAAGACCTCCCCCATCTCTTTTGTCTCCACACACATTTGTCCTTTCTGATTCTCTATTGGACCAATTTTGTCTCTCACTTTCCTTTTGCTATGTACTAGTGGTTTCCAGCCAGTGGCTGCAGCGAGCTTCCACGTGGGCCACAGAGACTTCCCAACCCACTGAAGTCAGGGTGGGTCTGATGTCTCACTCCTCCCAGGCAACCTTGGGTGAGGGTGGCGAGCAATCTGCCACTGAGGTTGTCTGCACGTCTCTTGTCCTCCAGGTCCCGGGGGATCTGTGGTGGGGTGGGATGTATCTGCTGACCCGACGCATGTGTGGATGACGTGTCAGTACAGTCGCGCTCAATATAAACGGCTTGGTGCTTAGCCCTCAGTTCCCAACAGACCTCCACACACGACAGATTCAGACTGATTCTTAGAGAGCTGCCTTTGACTTGGAAATATTGCTCAGTCATTGCCACAAGTGGGCCATGGCATGTCAGGCCAGAAGCCAGGTGGGCCTTCAACCGAAAAAGGAAACTCTGCCTTGCTGGCATGAAAAAAGAATCTAAGGATTTACGTGATATACTCCGACAGTCAATCTGAAAGCTAATCTTAAACAAACCTGCAGGATGTTAAATGGAAAAACCACAAGGTTTGATAAGAAGTCTGATATCAGTAACATCCTCAAATCTGGAAGTGCTTCTTCTGTCAGAAGGGAGGGTGCAAGAGGGAAGTGTAACCCAGGTGGGATGTGAACACGAAATCTAGAGACCCTAGGTGGAGTAGCCAAAGTGCTGAAGAAACTCAGCAGATCTCGCAGCATCCACAGGATTGAAAGGTGGGGGGGGGGGGGGGGGGATGGTTGGCAATATTAATGACACCTCTGTCTGCCTTTATTGGCAGGCAGAATATTACATTTTTATGTGACAATAAAAGGAACATTAAACCTTGAAGTAAACGACATTGACGTTTCGGGCCTGAGCCTTTTACTGCACTGTGTAGGCAGGAGAGTGGGAAGTGAGGAAAGGGGTGGGGGGGGGGGCGGGTGTGGGAGCTGGTTTGAGCTGTGTTCACAACTCTCTGCAGCTTCTGCATGCTGGGAGGAATTAGAAGACAAGGATGATGAAGCTTGCAGTGAGTCTCTGGTGACCTGCGAGTGTGGGCTGGAATTCAGCAAGTGCACAGGTGGCATTGCAAGTGGTGGAGAAAGGCATTCAGTTCCACGCACTTTTACAGCAACTTCCTCCCTCTTGAAGTTCCTGCGGCTGCCATCGGCCAATTCAATTTGGTCTCTACAATGTAAACAGAGCGCCCCGCTTATAGAAAAGGCTCTCAGACCATTGAACCTACTCTTGCTGCACTAATCGTGGGCTGCTCCAACACCGCAAAGACTGTCTGCAGATGAACAGAAACAGACTGGGAAAAGCAATGAGATGAATAGCGGCACAGCCAGAACTGTGGAAACAGCAGCACTGCTGCTAGTTCGGACCCGGGAAAGACCAGACACGGCACTGCTGCTAGTTCGGACCCGGGAAAGACCAGACACGGCACTGCTGCTAGTTCGGACCCGGGAAAGACCAGACACGGCACTGCTGCTAGTTCGGACCCGGGAAAGACCAGACACGGCACTGCTGCTAGTTCGGACCCGGGAAAGACCAGACACGGCACTGCTGCTAGTTCGGACCCGGGAGAGCCCAGACACGGCACTGCTGCTAGTTCGGACCCGGGAGAGCCCAGACACGGCACTGCTGCTAGTTCGGACCCGGGAGAGCCCAGACACGGCACTGCTGCTAGTTCGGACCCGGGAAAGACCAGACACGGCACTGCTGCTAGTTCGGACCCGGGAGAGCCCAGACACGGCACTGCTGCTGGTGCAGACCCGGGAAAGCCCAGACACGGCACTGCTGCTGGTTCGGACCCAGGAGAGTCCATAGAGGTTTTAAAAGACCTATTAAAAGAGTCGATAGTGTTTTATTTTAATATCCTGTATCCACGGGCCTGCGCCCAAGATAGCAGCACCTGTGTTCAGCAGTGCCCACAAAGGTTTGCAGACTCTGGGTGGGAGGGGTGGGGGAGTGTCACCAGAAACAGGGAGAACACCGAAGTAGAGAAGATTACCCTACAGGACAGCAACCTCGGCAGCAAACCTGCAAGGGGCTCAGCGGGTGAGGGGCCCATTCAGGCTGCAGGTGACTGGCAGTCGGGGGACCCACACGGGCCGCTGGAGACTGACTCCGGGGAACCAGGCTATCGGAGCCAGGATTCAAGAGGGGGCTGAGGGAGGGAGGTCTCCTGTAGAGCTTTGGGCCCTGAAGGCTTCCTGATCGTGTCGGAGGTTTGGATCTAGAGCTTGGGCTGCCAATGAGTTGGCAATGTGAGGCTGCAGGAGAAAATCCACGGACACTCAACGACTCCACAGAGACTCTCTTCTGCTACTTGTACTGTAAGGGGCACTTGGCAACACCATGATGATTCTTTGTCTGCCTTACTGCAGGCAAAAGGCAGTATTAAACATCCTATGCTATAACATGACCATAAAGGAGCCTTGAATTTGTTGTCCAACTTAAGATTGAATGGTGGTTTATTGTTATGTACTCGAGATGGCAGAGGTCGACAGCATCGAGTCCACGCTGCTGAAGATCCAGCTGCGCTGGATGGGTCACGTCTCCAGAATGGAGGACCATCGCCTTCCCAAGATCGTGTTATATGGCGAGCTCTCCACTGGCCACCGTGACAGAGGTGCACCAAAGAAAAGGTACAAGGACTGCCTAAAGAAATCTCTTGGTGCCTGCCACATTGAACACCGCCAGTGGGCTGATAACGCCTCAAACCGTGCATCTTGGCGCCTCACAGTTTGGCGGGCAGCAACCTCCTTTGAAGAAGACCGCAGAGCCTACCTCACTGACAAAAGGCAAAGGAGGAAAAACCCAACACCCAACCCCAACCCACCAATTTTCCCCTGCAACCGCTGCAACCGTGTCTGCCTGTCCCGCATCGGACTTGTCAGCCACAAACGAGCCTGCAGCTGACGTGGACTTTTACCCCCTCCATAAATCTTCGTCCGCGAAGCCAAGCCAAAGAAAACCTACAATGTACAGATGTGATGAAAGGCCTTCTCTGCTGCAGATTCCTATAATCTAACACACACTAATTACATAACACACATCAATGGCCTTTGAAATGTAATTAAAATCCCACAAAGATTAAACAAAAACATAAATATACAAAGAAAGAGAAAGAACAACTGTCTTTGTTCAATGCAGAATGGTGAGCAACGAGGGGGGAGTTACCCAGAGAGGGGGTGGTGGGAGTTACCCAGTGAGGGGGAGTTTGAGGGTGGGGATTACCCAGCAAGGGGAAGTTGAGGGTGGGCGTTACTCAGCGAGCAGGGGGAGGAGGGTTTGAGGGTGGAAGTTACCAGGCGAGGGGGGGGTTTTGAGGATTTGGCTTTCCAGCAAGGGGGTGGTGAGGGTTGGAGTTACCCAGTGAGGGGTGGAGGGTTTGAGGGTTGGGGCTACCTAGCGAGGGTGTGGTAGGGAGGGTTACCCAGCGAGCAAGGATTGAACATCACCGGAGACCTGGTCCCTACCTTGTTGTTCCACCGGTTGACATTCCCAAATCCACCTGTGCCCAGGCGCTCCTTCATCTCCCACGCTCCACAGGTCAGGTTCTGTGACGAGGGCGGACGACTCATCCTCCTTCATCCTGAAGGCAACAGTGGCAAGGTAAATAAAAATACACAGAGGCAGCACTGTTAGCCTAACAGCAAGCACAACACTGTTACAGCATCAGTAACCCGGGTTCGAATCCCACGCTGTCTGTAAGGAGTTCGTACTTTCTCCCCATATCTGTGTGGGTTTTCCCTGGGGGCTCTGGTTTCCTTCCACTCTTCAAAAGGTACCGGGGAATGCAGGTTAATTGGGCAGCACAGACTCGTGGGCCGAAATGGCCTGTTACTGTGCGGTACATCCACATTTTTAAAAATGTTCCCGCTCTTGAACGCCCACACTCAGCCCACGCTGTGTCGACAGGCGAGAGCTTCTTGCCAGCTTGGACTCCTGATTTTCTACTTTGGCTCATGTGAAAATGCCAATGACCTTCTGTCATTTCACAAGATCTCCTGGAATCGACGGGGACATCATAATGAGTGGATGTTCAGCATCACCCATAGTACCAAGGGGCAGATTTGTACATTTGAGACATTCCCAATGCGTGATCATGCCAACGGGCTTTCCTTAAACCAGTCTAGCATTTAGGTCCCCATCAGTAACATTGCCACTTCAAGTTTATTTGTCATCTGCTTGTACCAGTACAACCTAACGAACCAGCAGTCTCCGGTCCAAGGTGCTGAACAATGCAAAACACACATCCAGATATAGCACACTACCAAGAATAGATATACACACTACGTAAAGATTCTTAATAAATAGTAGAGAAGAGTTGTTTTAGCAGTCGTTCACCGTTCTCACTGCCCATGGGAAGAAGCTGCTCCTCAGTCTGGTGGTGCTGGTTCTGATACTCCCGGATCCCTTCCCCGACAGGTGTAGCAGAAATATTCTGTGTGTGGGGTGGAAGGGGTCCACAATGGATTTGCATACCCTTTTTAAACAACAATCCTGGCAGATCACATCAATGGGTTGTGGGGGAGACCCCAGTGATCCTTTCTGCCACTCTTATGGTCCTGTGGATTGACCTCCAATCTGACGC
This sequence comes from Narcine bancroftii, assembly GCF_036971445.1. NCBI lineage: Eukaryota > Metazoa > Chordata > Chondrichthyes > Torpediniformes > Narcinidae > Narcine > Narcine bancroftii. Next base: position 96,853,047 of record NC_091470.1, on the reverse strand, counting down.
TCAACAGCAACAGTAGCACAATGTGATGCAGTCAGTCAGGATGGTCTCAATAGAGCTCCTGTAGATGGATGACAGGATTGTGGCCAGTAGCCTTGCCCATTTCAGTCCTCTCAGAAGTTCAGTCGCTGTTGCACCTACCTGACAAGTGAGATGTGAGATTATCCACGAAAGGTCACTTCTTAAGTGGACTCCAAGGAACGTGGTGCTCTCCACCATCTCCACGACCAAGCTATTAATTCATAGAGCAAGGTGGCCATGCCTGGTCCTCCTGAAATCCACAACCATCTTCTTCATGTTGTCCACGTTAAGGCTCAGTTTGCTATTCTCACACCATATCATGAGGTTATTCCACCTCTTCTCTGTAGTGCAACTCATCGTTGTTGCCGACGAGGCCAACGACAGTCGTGTCATCTGCAAACTTGAGGACTCTGATGGAGCTGGATCTGGCGATGCAGTCTCAGGTCAGTAGTGTGAACAGGAGCGGGCTGAGCCCGCTGCCCCGAGGTGCGCCAGTGCTTAGCGTGACGGTGCTCGACGTTCTGCTACCAGCCAGGACAGGTGGTCTTTCTGTTAGGAAGCCTAGAATCCAGTTACAGAGAGGGGTGTGGAGTCCCGGCGAGGACGGCTTCCAGGTTCTGAATGTATAAAATACTGAGCTGAAGTCAATGAGGCATCATTCTCCAGGATGGAGTGGAGGGACAAGGCATCATATGTAGAACAATTCAATCTGTAAGCATCATCAGTGGAATGGTTCCATCTTCCTGCTTCCACTTGTCTCAGGAAACAACTGGCTAGTGACTAAGTAAACGACCAGCCTTCATCTTGACCACATTCTACAGGAGCACAATAGAAAGTGTCCTGTCTGGCTACATCATTGTGTGGGATGCTAGCTACAATGCATTGGACCTGGAAGTCCATGCAGAGGATTGACAAAACAGTCGAGAAGGTCACTGGGGTCTCCCTTTCCTCTATTGACAACATTCACCAGGAGCGTTGCTTAAATAGGGCTCAAAGGATGATAGAGGACCCCTTCCACCCAGCACACGTGTCTTTGGAAGTAAAAATATGATGAAGGGCTCAAGCCGGAAATGTCAGTGATGTATTTTTACCATAGGCTTTGAGATTGTTAAACAGCATTCTGCAACCAAGTAAATCATCCCAAAATATTTATTTTAAAGTGTGTGTGTACGCACCGTGGTACAAAGAAACACTGCCTCATTGGGTTATACGAGTAGTCAGATGGCAATAAAGCTGGCAGAATGCTGGATCATGGGATCAGTAACTAATGATGATCTAGCTCCCTGCTCCTGGAACATTAGCTATGGTTGGACGCCTGGGATTTCTCATCTTCCAAGTACATGTTCTCCATCCACCTCTCGACCCTGACAGTTTTGTGCAAGAGAGTTCACTCAACATTCAGGCCTTGAAGGAGCATCTCAATATTGAAAAAAAAGCAGAAAATCAATGGGGAGATCAGTAATATTATACTCAACCTGAAATAAACATTTACATTAAAAAGCGGTGAGCTTATTAAAAAGATGTTATCAGTTCTTCATGATGTCTCATGGCGATTCCCTGGTCGAGACTAAGAAACAATGGCAGCAAGATTTTCAACAAGAATTTTCTTTTTTTTTCCTTTTTTTTAATTTTTTATTTAACAAGAATTTTCTGATGCGACATGAGATTCTATCTTGAACTTGGTTAATTCATCTTCTCTATGTGCCCAACATTCATTATTGCAATTTAAAGTTGCACATCGAGCTTATGTTTCCAAAGTTAAATTAGCTAAATGTTATTCTAATTTCTTGTCAAAGTGAGATAGATGCGAGGAGTCACGTGATGGAGTAGTGGCCGGTAGGGGAATACCAGCCCTCTCCAGAAAAGAAGAAATAAAGTGAAGAAAATACAAAGTTCAAGAAATACAAAACATAACAAATAAAAGATAAAGTTGTAGAGAAAAGAAAGAAAATGGCATCCAAGAAGGAAAAAGTAAAAACAACGGGAAAAAAAGAAGAAAAGACGCTGGAAGAGAAAGAAGGCCTTACTTGCAAGAAGAAACAGGGAGCTGTGGTAGAAAAGAGAGCCCGTTCTCCGAGGTTGGTGACGACCCCGCAGATTCGCAACACCCTGACCACTGGACTGCAAAAATGGCTCTCAGAGCTAAACAAAAGTGCAAGGAGTCGCGCATGCGCAGTACACTTACTAAGGAGAAGGAGAACACTGACGAGAGGGGGGCTCAGCCGAGGATCAGGCAAACACAATGCGACCAGCTGAGGGATGCGTGACACCAGGGCTCTCAGCTGGAAGAAGAGGAAAGTGACAGGAAAGGGAATGAAAGGAAAGAAGAGCAGCAGCAGGAGGCCCAACAGATGAATAGCACAGAAGAAGAGAACCAACAGCAAGAAGCCAAGCAAAAAGAAGCCCAGCAAAGTGAGACAAGCAACTCATCAGAAAAGTCAGAAGAGACACAGATACAAGGAAGAGAAGAAGACACAAACACAGGTACAGACACAGAAGAAGAGGAAAAAGAAGACCAAGATCTCTACAGAGAAATAGAAGGTAAAACAGATGGACAGAATATAGATAAAGTTTTTTCCAAGAACAAATGAGAGCATTAAAAGAATAGTTGACATTAGAATTTAGTGAAATGAAAAGAAAAATGAAAAGAACAGAAGATAAAGTGAATAGATTAGAGCTGGTCATGACAGAAATAGGGAAAAGAGTAGAAAATGTGGAAGAGCTGGAAACGGCTGTAGAAATGGAAGTGAACGACAAGAAGAAAATTGGAAGAAAGTGACAAAAAAGTTAGAGACACAAGAGTCGTTCGCTCAGAAAATTGATATGTTGGAAAATTATAGTAGGCGAAACAACATTAAAAATAGTAGGCCTAAAGGAAGATGAAGTAGGCACAGATATGAAGGAATTTATAAAAGAATGGATCCCGAAGATCCTGGGAACGACAGAAATGCAGGAAGAAATAGAAATAGAAAGGGCACACAGAACACTAACTCCGAAACCACAGATGCATCAAAAACCAAGATCCATCTTAGTAAAATTTTTGAGATATATGACAAGAGAAAATATACTGGAGCGGGCAAGGAATAAAATTAGAGAAGAGAATAAACCATTGGAATACAAGGGTCAAAAAATATTTTTTTACTCAGACATAAATTTTGAACTCTTAAAGAAGAGGAAGGAGTTTAATACAGCAAAATCGATCCTATGGAAAAAAGGTTATAAATTCATGTTAAGACATCCAGCAGTGCTTAAAATATTTATCCCCGGGGAGCAAAACAGACTGTTCTTGGATCCGGAGGAAACACAAGAATTTGCAGAACGTTTGCAGGACAAAAGGAGAGATGAAGAGATGTAATAAGAATGAAGAACGGGGATAAAGTATATATAAATATGTAAAAACAATGTATATGTAAAGAACTAAAGAAGAAAAAGAGAAGGGAAGGAAGGAAGTAAGGGGGAAAAAAGGGAGAGCATTGTTAAATGTGTAAAAAAAAATGTTTTCTGCGGGGGGTTGGGGGGGAGAGAATAACTATAATTACGAAATCAGTTGATGCTTGCAAGCATGATCGCAATCCAAATGGAAAGGGGAGTTGTGGTTGCCTGGCAAGGGATAAGGGGGACTCAGGGAGGGGGGTGGCATTTGCGGTTAAGGTGATATTGGATGTGGAAGTTTTTCGAGTATTTTATGTTTTAAATGTGTTGTGATACATTGAGTTTAAAAAGGGAAAACTGAGAGATGAAAATAGGGAAAAGGGGGATGGTGGTGGGGAAAAGAGGTGTAAAGAAAATATGAGGTGGCCACTTTGAAGTGTATGACTATAAACATTAATGGAATACATAATCAAATTAAAAGGAAGAGGCTATTAAATTTACTGAGAAAAGATAAAAATAGATATAGCATTTGTGCAGGAAACGCATCTAACTGAAGTGGAACATAACAACTTAAAGAAAGACTGGGTAGGGCACGTAACGGCAGCATCAGATAATTCAAAAGCTAGAGGTGTAGCCATATTAGTTAACAAAAATGTACCAATCAAGATAGAGGAGGAAATAACAGATCCAGCAGGGAGGTATGTAATGATAAAGTGTCAGATATATTCAGAATTTTGGAATTTGCTCAATATATATGCACCTAATGAGGAGGATCAAAAGTTTATGCAGGATATTTTTTTGAAGATTGCAGATACACAAGGAAATATATTGATAGGAGGGGATTTTAACCTTAATTTGGATCCAATGTTGGATAAAACTGGACAAAAGACAAGCAAAAAGAATAAAGTGGCCAAATTTATGGTTAAATCAATGCAGGAAATGAAACTTATGGATATATGGAGGAGACAGCACCCAAGAGAGAAGGAATTCTCATATTATTCGAGTAGGCATAAAACATACTCAAGGATTGATATGTTTTTGTTGTCAGCCCATATTCAAGCGAGAGTTAGGAAAACTGAGTATAAACCTAGATTACTATCTGATCATTCACCCCTGTTATTAGCAATAGAACTGGAGGACATCCCACCAAGAACATATAGATGGAGGTTAAACTCCATGTTACTTAAAAGGCAGGAATTTAGAGAGTTTAATGAATGGCAAATTAAAACATATTTTAAAATAAACATGGAATCAGTGAAAGACAAATTTGTATTATGGGATGCAATGAAAGACCTAATTTATATAATAAATGAATATAATAAGTTATGTAACTAAGATGAAAAAGGAACTACAATCAGGAAATAGAGCAGTTGGAAAGGGAGATAGTAAGTATAGAAAACAAACTAGTAAAAAGGGATGATATAACGAAAAGGAGAGAATTGGCAGACAAAAAAATAAAATACCAAACATTACAAATGTACAAGGAGGAGAAGAACATAATGAAAATAAAGCAGAAGTATTACGAACTGGGAGAAAAAACTCAATAGCTAAAAAAACACAATAGCTAAAAAACACAATAGCTAAAAAAACACAATAGCTAAAAGAACTGTATTGGCATCAATGAAAAAGGACAAACAAATTACATACAATCCAATGGAGATTAATGAGAACTTTAAGGAATTTTATGAACAAATATACCAAACTGAGAATGAGGGGAAAGATGATAAAATAGAAGAGTTTTTAGCTAAAATTGAACTGCCGAAATTGCAAGAAGAAGAACAAAACAAACTCATAAAACCATTTGAAATAGAGGAAGTACATGATATATTAAAAAAGCTGCCAAACAATAAAATGCCTGGAGAGGATGGATTCCCAATAGAATTCTATAAAACATTTAAAGAGCTATTAATTCCTCCTCTCCTGGAAGTAATAAATCAGATAGAGGAAACACAAAACTTGCCAGATTCATGTAAGAAAGCAATAATTACAGTAATACCAGAGATGGGGAAGGATCCATTAACACCAGCAACATACAGACCAATATCTCTACTTAATTCAGATGATAAGATAATACCAAAATTATTAGCAAACAGACTGGCCAATTGTGTACCAAAAATAGTAAAACAAGATCAAACTGGATTTATTAAGAAAAGACGAACAACGGATAATGTCAGTAAATTTATTAATTTAATTCATGCAGTTCAAGGAAATAAGATGCGAACAGTGGCTGTTGCTTTAGACGCAGAAAAAGCCTTTGACAGGGTAGAATGGAATTATTTATTCAAAGTATTACAGAGGTTCAATCTACCAGAAAAATATATTAATTGGATTAAAGCATTATATAATGGACTATTGGCGAAGGTAACAGTAAAAGGATATGTATCGAACCAATTTAAATTAAGTAGGTCAACTAGGCAGGGATGTCCATTATTTCCCTCATTGTTCGCTTTAGCAATAGAACCATTGGCAGAACTGATAACAGAAAATAAAATAACAAGGGATAAAAATAAAGGAGAAGGAGTATAAAATCAGTTTATTTGCAGATGACATTATAGTATACCTAACAGATCCAGAAATATCAATAAAAGAACTACATAAGAAATTAAAGGAGTATGGAGAAATATTCGGGTACAAGATCAACACAAATAAAAATGAAGTGATTCCAATGAGTAATGCAGATTATACATAATTTGAAAAAGGATCACCATTTAAATGGCAAACACAAGCAATCCAATACCTAGGTATTAGGTTAGATAATAATTTAAGCCATTTGTACGTTAAATTATCAGCCACTATTAAAGAAATTGCAGGAAGACTTAGAACATTGGAAAGAATTACCGCTAACGTTGATAGGGAGGGTAAATTGCATTAAATTGAATGTCTTCCCAAGAATACAATACCTATTTCAATCGTTACCAATTCCCTTAACAGAGAATTTCTTTAATGAACTAAAGAGAATAATAAGGAAATTCTTATGGAAAGGGGAAAAACCGATGAGAGAGTTAGATAACTTAACAGAGATGTACAACCAAGGTGGTTTGCAGTTACCAAACTTTAAAAATTATTATAGAGCAGCACAATTAAGGTATTTATCAGATTTTTATCAGACAAGGGAAAAACCAGATTGGACTAAGATAGAGCTAGATAAAATAGAGGAGAAGGTACCAGAACATATACTTTATAAGTGGGATAAAAAGCTGGTGCAAAATAAAAGTTCACCAGTACTGCATCATTTACTCAATATATGGAAAAAGATTCACTTAGAAAGAAAAAAAAACAAATTACTAAATACCAAAATTATTATTGACGCAAAATCAGCTAATCCCTTTTACAATAGATAACCTTTCCTTTAGCGAATAGGAGAGAAAAGGAATCAAAAGAAGAGAAAATTGTTTTTTGGGAAATAATTTATTAACATTTGAACAAATGAAGTACAAATATGGAATAACTCATGGTACAATGTTTGCATATTATCAACTGAAAGCTTATTTAAAGAATAAATTGGGAAACAGAATGAGATTACCAGAAGGAAGCAGCGTTGAATATGTGATTACAGACACAATGATAATTAAAAGATTTATAACCAACATGTACATCAAGCTGCAAGAGAAGGAAAATGATGAAATAAGCTAAAAAACCAAACAAAAGTGGGAAAAGGATTTAAACATAAAGATAAAAAATGAAACTTGGGAAAAGTTATGCTCCGGAACTATTAAGAATATAATAAACACGAGATTACGCATGATACAATATAATTGGTTACACAGGTTATATATCATGCCCCAAAAGTTTAAAAAATGGGATCCAACATTATCAGATAGATGTTTTCACTGTAAGAAGGAAATGGGAACAACATTACATGCATCTTGGGCATGTACGAAAGTGAATATGTTTTGGGAAGAACTAAATCAGATACTAAATAAAATGACAAAAAACATACCAAAAAAACTAGAGATATTTCTTTTAAGTAACATAAGAAGTAGAGAATTAGGCCTCAAATTGGATAAAGTGCAAAAAAAGTTCATTATGATAGCTGAAGCTTGATTCTTTTTTGCATATCAGACAACTAACAAACTCAACTTTACAAAATTCACTGAAAACATGGAAACGTTGCCCAGAGTCCAGGAGAGTCAGTCTGGATTTGAGGCTGGCACACCTATACTCAGGTGATCACCAAAGTCTCCACCTGCTGTCCCGAGTGAGCAGACTTCTCAGAAACCTGGGCTCCCCTCTGAATAGGAGATGAGCTTTAGCCCACTTGCCATCCCCAAAATCCAATCCAGCTCATCTGCTGCACAGACCTCCACCCAAGACTTTGCCCACCGGATGCTTGCATCATGCAACCGCTCTTTGCCCTCATCGCGGCCAAAGACAAGACACTCGCCTGGACTCCAGAGACCAGCAGGGCATTCGAAGCCTTCACGAGGGCATGTTTCGTGGCTACCCTGCTCGTCCACTCACGCAACGACCTGCATATGGCGCTCACCGTCGACGCCTCTGCTGCACCCATTGGCGCTGTCCTGGAGCAGTAGGTGAACGGACAGTGGAAACCACTGGCATTCTTCAGCCGACTTCTTCGCCCGCCAGAGCGCAAGTGTAGCGCTTTCGATCGTGAATTGCTGAGCATGTTCCTGGCGGCGGGTCATTTCCACTATTTCTTGGAGGGGAGGCCTTCCACCATTTTTACCTACAACAAACCCCTCACTCTGGTGCTCGCTATGACAAGAGATCCCTGGTTGACCCGCCAACAGCGTCACCTCTCCTTCGTGTCGGAGTTCACACTGACATTCGGCACAAGGCAGGGAAAAACAACATGGTCGCCGACACATTCTCACGACCGGCCATTTGCGTGCTGACACCCGGCCTCAACTTCGACCAGCCCGCCCAGGACCAGAAGTCCCATGAGGAGACGCGGGCCTTCAGGATTGCCATCACGGGCCTGCAGTTCCAGGACCTCCCGACTCCTCACAGTGAGGGCACCATCCTGTGCGATATCTCCATGGGCACTCCGCGACCAGTGGTTCCCCAGCAATGGCGCAGGCAAGTCTTCCACCATATCCATGACCTTCAGGTCCATGGTCCATCTGGTGGCAGAACGTTTCGTCTGGCACGAGCTTCGGAAGCAGATTGCAGACTGGGCCAGAACCTGCACCCATTGCCAGCTTTCCAAGGTACACAGGCACACCAGAGCACCCGTACAAGATTTCAAACACGTCCAGGAATGGTTCAGCCACATACATGTGGACATCATCGGACCCTTACCCATTTCCTGAAGTAACCTTTACCTTTTCACAGTGGTAGACCGCACCACTCGTTGACCTAATGCAATCTCGATGCCAGATGCCTCCATGGACTCCTGTTCCCAAGCGCTTTTGAATGGTTAGGTTGGCTGGTTCGTCATCGTGAACCACCTCACCAGTGATCAGGGCACCGGTTCACCTCCGTGCTCTGGGCACAACTCGCCAACAGGCTGGGGATCAAGCTACATCACACCACAGCCTATCACCCACAGGCCAATGGGCTAGTTGAGCGATTGCACCGCCACTTTAAGTTGGCACATGGCCCGCCTCACCAGCCCCGACTGGATGGACGAGCTGCCTTGGGTGCTCCTGGCCATCCACTCGACACCCAAAGAAGACCTACAGGCGTCATCAGCCGAGTTGGTCTGCGGTGCACCACTAGCCCTACCCGATGAGTTCATCAACGCACCTCACAACTCCCAGCAGTCACTGCACGGTCTACTTCCCCACCTCCGGGCCCAGTTGGACTCCTTCACACTCCCACCACCGCCCATAAACGGCACACGGGCATCTTACATCCCCAGCGAGCTGTACTCTGCAGAGTACATTTTTATCAGCGGGGCCCATCCACAGCACCTCTACAAAGACCATACGAAGGGCCACACAAAGTCGTCCAGTGTTCAGGATCCACTTTCAAACTGGACATCGGTGGTAAGAGGGAACTGTTTACAGTGGACAGGTTAAAGCCAGCCCACCTCAACCCCACCGAGCCAGTAGTTGTGGCCCAATCCAAGAAGCGAGGCCACCTGGCAAAAAAGGACATTGGCGCCAGTTCTGGGGGGGCGGGGGGCTGTGTGACGGTACGCCATTAGCCAGGCGAACCGACCCTGCTTGTCACACACACGGCGGAGCAGCCAGCCAAAATGGCGCCGTTGGGGGTTTCTTCCAAACCTCGGCACCAGGCTCAGAAGCCTGCGCTTGGCGACCCACGTGACACCCCGGTGATGTCGGGGGCCTCCAGCGCAGTTCTCAGCCAGGTCCAGGCTGGGAGTATAAGACCAGCCAGGCAGCCTACAATAAATCAGTTTTGCTCGCTGAACTCAACCCGTTGTGCGATCCTTCAGTTAGCAGTGTAGCCGCCGCTACAGTTGAATATATACCATTTTCTTGTTATTGCATGTGGATGCATAAAAAACTCAATAACAACCAGCCTAGTAATCTTGACCAGCAATCTCTTGTTCAAGTATATGCTGAATTACTGACAACAGGATGGACCAGAAAGCCATCGATGAAAATCTGCTGATAACCTTCGGATAACTTGTGAATTATGCAGACTAAAGCTTAATTCTTTTTTGCATATCAGAAAACTGACAAACTCAACTTTACAAAATTCACTGAAAACATGGAAACGTTGCCCAGAGTCCAGGAGAGTCAGTCTGGATTTGAGGCTGGCACACCTGTACTCAGGTGATCACCAAAGTCTCCACCTGCTGTCCCGCGTGAGCAGACTTCTCAGAAACCTGAGCTCCCCTCAGAATAGGAGATGAGCTTTAGCCCACTTGCCATCCCCAAAATCCTCTGGCCTGTCTCCCTCACTCCAGAAACACCCCCCCCCCCCCCCGCCCCAAACCCGCACCATCAGTGCCACCTCTTAAAGACATCTGCGGGACCATGACAATGAAAGCAGGTTGGGGATTGTGAGGGACTTTCATCCCGACCAACCCAAGTCTTCCCCCTCCCCCCTCCATGCCCCCAACCAACATGACACAAGTCAGAGCTGTGACTGGATAGACGCTCTCCACTTGCCCAGATAAGGCAATTCACGCACTATTCAGGATTTGATGCTATATGTTCCCCTATTCCACAGCCAGAGAATCAGACCTCCTACAAGAAACAGCGACAGCAAACTAAGGCACCCCTCCACTCCACTTTCCAAGCTCATAAATAGGACCAAAGAATGAATCACAAAGTTTCAATCCCTCCATGTTTCCCATCAGCTATTTACATGCCTTTGAAGTTCATCAGCATTACAAGTTCTAAATCTATGAAATTGCTCAATAGCATAGAGGAATATTTGAAAGTGGGTTAGAAAGTAAACACTGGGACCCCCCACAAAACATACGTATTCCAATGACGATACTTTTTACAAAAAGAATTATGACTTTCCCAGAATGCCTCACTGCTTTCTGAGAATTAGCAAGAGAAATGCTGTTCAATGCCTTGCTGCATAACAGAATCCAGGCTCATTGTCTTTTGATGCTAAATAAACATTCAGGGATCCCATAGTTTAAACCCTTGCAAAAGCAGAATGTCATCTTACTTTCCATCACTCAGTTGGAAACATTCTATTCACTTCTCCAATCATACACTTTTTTTAAAATTTTTTATTTTTCACACCATAAATCACACTAGCCATGATATACACTATTTCTTTTTCACACAAATACAGTGACTTTTTCTCCTCCCAAGCCACCCCCCCACCCCCCCCCCCTCATCCATTTTAGGTATACAATCTAGGTTGCATTAAGCCAGTCAGACAAAAGAGGAGTCACGTGATGGAGTAGTGGCCGGACGGAGAACTCCAGCCCTCTCCAGAAAAGTCGGGAAAAACAAGAGAAAATACAAAGGCACAGAAATAAAAGTTAAAGAAAAGTGAGTATAAACGTGGAAAGAAGATGGCGACAAAAGAAGAAAAATCAAAATCAACGGTAAGAAGAGAGGAAGAGAAGACAACGGAGGAAAAAGGTGAAGGCCTTACCTGTCCGAAGAGGCCCGCTGTGGAGAGAGGAGCCCGCTACCTCAGGTCGGTAGAAAAAGAACTACAAAAATGGCTCGCTGAGCCGAGTAAAAGTGCGCAACCGCGCATGAAAAAAAACACACCGACGGGAGGGGGGACCAGCTGGGGAGTCGATCTCCACAGCCGGCAACGACAGCTGCAGAACACCTGCAGCAAGAAGACACCACAGAAGACAATAGAAACAAGAAAGAAGAGAAGGAAAGGGCAACAAAGAAACAACAGATGGCCAACCCAGAGGAAGAAGAAGAGGAAGAATACAGTGAAATAGATGAAGGGAAAGGCAAGGTAAAGGATATACTTTCTCTTGTTAGAGGATACATGGAGTCATTTAAAGAATGGCAAACACAGGAATTCAATGATTTAAGAAGAATAAACAACACAGAAGAGAAAGTGAATAAAATAGATATGACCTTAACAGAAATGGGGAAAAAAATGGCAGTAGCAGCAGAAATGGAGGTAGAAGACTTAAAAAAGAAATTGGAGGGTTCTAATAAAAAAACTAAAGAAACACAAGAACTACTAGCTCAAAAAATAGATACAATGGAAAATTATAACAGAAGAAATAACATAAAGATAGTGGGCCTTAAGGAAGATGAAGAAGGCAAGAATATGAGGGAATTTATAAAAGAGTGGATCCCTAAGACCCTAGGATGTCCAGAACTACAGCAAGAAATGGAAATAGAAAGGGCACATAGAGCATTGGCCTCTAAACCACAACCACAACAAAAACCAAGATCTATTGTAGTAAAATTCCTAAGATATACTACAAGAGAAAAGGTACTGGAGAAGACACTGGAGAGGGCAACAAACCACTGGAGTATAAAGGGCAAAAAATCTTCATTTATCCAGATATAAGTTTTGAACTCCTAAAGAAGAGAAAAGAGTTCAATACAGCAAAGGCGATTTTATGGAAGAAAGGGTATAAATTTATACTGAAGCATCCTGCGGTATTGAAAATATTTATTCCAGGACAACAAAACAGACTGTTCTCGGATCCAGAAGAAGCACGAAAATTTGCAGAACAATTACAAAAATAGACTGAGGGATGAAGACAGGTAATGAGAGTAAAAATGATCACGATTGATATGTATGTGGGTAAAGACAAAAACAGACTGAGGGATGAAGACAGGTAATGAGGGTAAAAATGACCACGATTGATATGTATGCGGGTATAGAGGTATAAGAGTGAATAGAGACAATGTGCATACGTGAAAGTATCTGTAATTAGAGGAAAATGTAGATAGTATAGACAAGAATTAATAAGGGAAGGTAATGGAATAGAGAGAATAAGGAGGGAATTAAAAGAGTGACCTTTGTGACATATGAAAAGTGAAATCTTTTCTGGGGGGGGCTGGGTGGGGGAAAAAAGCGGTCACTGCAAAATCAGTTGACGCTTGCGAGTGGATTCGCAAATCCAAATGGAGAGGGGAGATGTGGTTGTCCGACAAGGGATAAAGGACAACTCAGGAGGGGAAGGGGAGATTGGGGATAAAGAAGATAGAAATAGGAGAATAAGGAAAATGTTGGATGTTGTAGGAATGTTGTCTTGTAAAGAGTTGAAAATAAGAAAACAGAAATGGAAAAGGAGGAAAGGTAATGATGGAAAAACGGAAAGAGAAGATAAACAAAATATAAAATGGCTACGCTGAACTATATGACTTTAAATATTAATGGAATACATAACCAAATTAAAAGGAAGAAACTACTAAATTTACTGAAAAAGGAAAAAAATAGATATAGCATTTGTCCAAGAAACACACTTAACTGAATTGGAGCACAAGAAATTAAAGAGAGATTGGATAGGACATGTAACAGCAGCATCGTATAATTCAAAAGCAAGAGGAGTGGCTATATTAATTAGCAAAAATGTGCCATTTAAAATAGAAGAGGAAATAATAGATCCAGCAGGGAGATATGTTATGATAAAATGTCAGATATATTCGGAGCTTTGGAATCTACTTAATATATATTCACCTAACGAAGAAGATCAAAAGTTTATGCAAGATATCTTTTTGAAGGTAGCTAATACACAAGGGAACATACTAATAGGAGGGGATTTCAATCTGAATTTGGATCCAAATATGGATAAAACGGGGAAAAAAATTAACAGGAAGAACAAAGTAACCAAATTTATAATTAAATCAATGCAAGAAATGAAACTTGTGGACATATGGAGGAAACAAAACCCAAAAGAAAAGGAATACTCATACTACTCGACTAGACATAAAACATACTCAAGAATAGACCTATTTTTGTTATCAGCTAGTATGCAGGATAGAGTAAGAAAAACAGAATATAAAGCGAGAATGCTATCGGACCATTCACCCTTAATACTGACAGTAAAGCTAGAGGACATCCCTCCAAGAATGTATAGATGGAGATTAAACCCCATGCTACTTAAAAGACAGGATTTTAGAGAATTTATTGAAAAACAATTAAAAATGTATTTTGAAGTAAATACGGAATCAGTGGAAGATAAGTTTATACTATGGGACGCAATGAAAGCATTCATTAGAGGGCAAATAATAAGTTATGTAACCAAGATGAAGAAGGACTATAATCAGGAAACAGAGCAGTTGGAAAGGGAAATAGTAAACATAGAAATAAAATTAGCAATAAAGGAAGATACAACCAAAAGAAGAGAATTGGCGGATAAAAAAATAAAATATGAAACACTACAAACATATAAGGTGGAGAAGAATATAATGAAGACAAAACAGAAATATTATGAACTAGGTGAAAAAACACACAAAATCTTAGCATGGCAGCTTAAGACAGAGCAAACTAAGAAAATGGTATTGGCAACAAGGAAAAAAGACAAACAAATTACATATAATCCAAAAGAAATTAAGGAAAACTTCAGAGAATTCTATGAACAATTATACCGAACTGAAAACGAAGGGAAAGAAGGGAAAATAGATGAATTTTTGACTAAAATTGAACTACCAAAACTACAAATAGAGGAACAAAATAAATTAACAGAACCATTTGGAACAGTAGAAATACAAGAGATAATAAAAAAATTACCAAATAATAAGACACCAGGAGAGGATGGACTCCCAATAGAATTCTACAAAACATTTAAAGACCTATTAATACCGCCCCTCCTGGATGTAATCAACCAGATTGATGAGACACAAAACTTACCAGATTCATGTAAAACAGCAATAATTACAGTGATACTAAAACAAGGGGGCTTTATTGTTCCTGGGCTTTGGCTTGAAGTGAAGGTTGAGCTTGCAGCGAACCAGCCGGTGGTCAGTGTGGCATTCCGCGCTAGGCATGACCCTGGTGTGGAGCACATCTCGTTTGTCACTTTCTCGCACCAGGATGTAGTCCAGGAGGTGCCAGTGTTTGGATCGGGGATGCATCCAGGTGGTCTTAAGGCTGTCCCTCTGCTGAAAAAGGGTGTTTGTAATGACAAGCCGCTGTTCTGCGCAGAGCTCCAACAGGAGGCGCCCATTGTCGTTGCACTTGCCGACGCCATGCTTGCCCAGGATTCCTGGCCAGGTTTCTGAGTCTTTGCCGACACGAGCGTTGAAGTCGCCCAGGATGACAACCTTGTCGGCTGTAGGGGTGCGTTGGATGAGGTTGCGCAGGTCGGTGTAGAACTTGTCCTTTTCTGCTGGTTCCGCCTGGAGGGTTGGAGCATAGACACTGATGAGGGTGATGTGACGCTTGTTTTGAAGGGGGAGTCGCATGGACATGATTCGGTCCGAGAGGCCTGTCGGAAGGTTTTCGAGTTTGGAGGCAATGAAGCTCTTGACCATGAAGCCTACACCAGATAGGCGTCTTTCATCCGAAGGCTTGCCAGACCAGTAGAGTGTGTAGCCCGCGCCGCGTTCTTGGAGGCTGCCTACATCTGCCAGGCGGACTTCACTGAGAGCGGCTATGTCGATGTCAAGTATGAGGAGTTCATGCGCAATGAGGGCAGACCGACGTTCAGGTCGGTGGCTGTCAGCCTTGTCTAGCATGGTTCTGATGTTCCAGCATGCTAGCTTGAGTTTGTGAGCATCTTTTGAGGGGGAGGACGTGGAGGGGGAGGACGTGGACCTGTCCTCGGGCCTGCGCAAAGGAGCTTTTAGGTGGAGTGCAGTGCGCGCAGTACTGGCCCCACCCTTTATACCCATGGTTCGTGTGCCATGGCCAAGCAAGCTGGGACGTGGCAGCGAGGTCCTTGGGTCGTAGGTTTTATATCGGAGTGGCCTCCAGAACGGAGGACCATCGCCTTCCCAAGATCGTGTTATATGGCGAGCTCTCCACTGGCCACCGTGACAGAGGTGCACCAAAGAAAAGGTACAAGGACTGCCTAAAGAAATCTCTTGGTGCCTGCCACATTGACCACCGCCAGTGGGCTGATAACGCCTCAAACCGTGCATCTTGGCGCCTCACAGTTTGGCGGGCAGCAACCTCCTTTGAAGAAGACCGCAGAGCCCACCTCACTGACAAAAGGCAAAGGAGGAAAAACCCAACACCCAACCCCAACCAACCAATTTTCCCCTGCAACCGCTGCAATCGTGTCTGCCTGTCCCGCATCGGACTTGTCAGCCACAAACGAGCCTGAAGCTGACGTGGACTTTTTACCCCCTCCATAAATCTTCGTCCGCGAAGCCAAGCCAAAAGAAGAAAACAAGGGAAAGATCCACTCTCACCAGCGTCATATAGACCAATATCTTTACTAAACACAGATTATAAGATAATAGCTAAACTATTAGCAAACAGATTAGCAGAACAGGTACCGAAAATGGTAAATTTATACCAAACTCGATTTATCAAAAAAAGACGCACAACAGACAATATTTGTAAATTTATTAACTTAATTCATGCAGTAGAAGGAAATAAAGCACCTGCAGTAGCAGTTGCTTTAGACGCAGAGAAGGCCTTCGACAGAGTAGAATGGAATTATTTGTTCAAAGTATTGCAAAAATTCAGTTTACCGGAGAAGTATATTAATTGGATTTCTTTGGCTTGGCTTCGCGGACGAAGATTTATGGAGGGGGTAAAAAGTCCACGTCAGCTGCAGGCTCGTTTGTGGCTGACCAGTCCGATGCGGGACAGGCAGACACGATTGCAGCGGTTGCAAGGGAAAATTGGTTGGTTGGGGTTGGGTGTTGGGTTTTTCCTCCTTTGCCTTTTGTCAGTGAGGTGGGCTCTGCGGTCTTCTTCAAAGGAGGCTGCTGCCCGCCAAACTGTGAGGCGCCAAGATGCACGGTTTGAGGCGTTATCAGCCCACTGGCGGTGGTCAATGTGGCAGGCACCAAGAGATTTCTTTAGGCAGTCCTTGTACCTTTTCTTTGGTGCACCTCTGTCACGGTGGCCAGTGGAGAGCTCGCCATATAATACGATCTTGGGAAGGCGATGGTCCTCCATTCTGGAGACGTGACCCATCCAGCGCAGCTGGATCTTCAGCAGCGTGGACTCGATGCTGTCGACCTCTGCCATCTCGAGTACCTCGACGTTAGGGGTGTGAGCGCTCCAATGGATGTTGAGGATGGAGCGGAGACAACGCTGGTGGAAGCGTTCTAGGAGCCGTAGGTGGTGCCGGTAGAGGACCCATGATTCGGAGCCGAACAGGAGTGTGGGTATGACAACGGCTCTGTATACGCTTATCTTTGTGAGGTTTTTCAGTTGGTTGTTTTTCCAGACTCTTTTGTGTAGTCTTCCAAAGGCGCTATTTGCCTTGGCGAGTCTGTTGTCTATCTCATTGTCGATCCTTGCATCTGATGAAATGGTGCAGCCGAGATAGGTAAACTGGTTGACCGTTTTGAGTTTTGTGTGCCCGATGGAGATGTGGGGGGGCTGGTAGTCATGGTGGGGAGCTGGCTGATGGAGGACCTCAGTTTTCTTCAGGCTGACTTCCAGGCCAAACATTTTGGCAGTTTCCGCAAAGCAGGACGTCAAGCATTATATAAGGGACCGTTAGCGAAAGTGACAGTAAATGGACATGTATCAAAGCAATTTAACTTAAGCAGGTCAACGCGGCAGGGATGCCCACTATCACCATTATTGTTTGCGCTAGCTATAGAACCACTAGCAGAATCGATAAGAATAGATAATAATATAAAAGGAATAAAAATAAAAGACAGGGAATATAAAATCAGTCTATTTGCGGATGATGTGATAGTGTACTTAACAGAACCAGAACTATCAATAAAAGAACTATATAAGAAATTGAAGGAATATGGAGAAGTGTCGGGATACAAGATAAACGTAAATAAAAGTGAAGCAATGCCTATGAATAACGCGGATTTCTCAAAATTTAAGAAGGAATCCCCATTCAGATGGCAAATGCAGGCAATAAGATACCTAGGTGTACAAATAAACAAAAATCTAGGCCAATTATATAAACTCAACTACAATCCACTAATGAAAAAAATTACAGGACGATTTAGAGCATTGGAAAGAGCTACCACTAACACTGATAGGAAGGATAAACTGTATTAAAATGAACATTTTTCCAAGGATACTATACTTATTTCAGGCATTGCCAATACAACTGACAGAAAAATTCTTCAAAGAGTTAAAGAAAATAATAAGGAATTTTTTATGGAGAGGGGGGAAACCAAGGATAGCACTAGATAAATTAACAGAATGGTATAAACAAGGAGGCTTACAATTGCCAAACTTCAAAAATTATTATAGAGCCGCACAATTAAGGTACCTATCAGATTTTTATCAAACAAGGGAAAAACCAGACTGGACGAGATTAGAATTAGATAAAATAGGGGAAAAGATACCTGAACACATATTATATAAATGGGATGAAAAATTGGTACAACATAGAAGTTCTCCAGTATTACATCATCTCCTCAATATTTGGAAGAAGATTCATGTAGAAAGAAATAAAACAAATTATCAATTACCAAAACTAATATTGACGCAAAATAAGCTACTCCCTTTTACAATAGACAACCTTTCCTTTAGAAAATGGGAAAAAAAGGGATTAAAAGAATAGAAAATTGTTTTTCAGGAAGTAGATTCTTATCCTTTGAACAAATGAGAGATAAGAACAATATAACTGGAGATACAGCGCTGGCATATTACCAACTGAGATCCTACTTGAAAGATAAATTAGGAAGCAATTTGAGTTTACCAGAGGGAAGTAACCTTGAATATGTGATTACAGATACAATGTTAATCAAAAGATTTATAACAAATATGTATATTAAACTGCAAGAAAAGGAGAATGAGGAAACAAATGGTAAAACTAAACAAAAATGGGAACAAGATTTAAATATAAAGATAAAAAAGGAAACATGGGAGAAATTATGTTCTGGAACGATGAGAAATACAATAAAAACGAGGCTGCGTATGATACAATATAATTGGTTACACAGACTATACATTACACCGCAAAAGTTAAATAAATGGGACCCAACAGTATCTGATAGATGTTTTCGATGTAAAAAAGAAAGGGGAACAACAACAATTCATGCAATCTGGACATGTGAGAGAGTAGAAAAATTTTGGGATGATCTCAATCAGATATTAAATAAAATAACAGAAAACAATATACCAAAGAATCCAGAGATCTTTCTCCTAAGTAACATAAAAAGTAAATAATTTGGAATTGACTTGGAAGATGCACAAAAAAGATTTGTTAAGATAGCCCTAGCCGTAGCAAAAAAATGTATTATGTCAACCTGGAAATTGGAAGATAATTTGAAAATACAACAATGGTATATAGAAATGAATAAATGTATTCCATTAGAAAAAATAACATATAGTTTAAGAAAT
Source organism: Narcine bancroftii (assembly GCF_036971445.1). Lineage (NCBI taxonomy): Eukaryota > Metazoa > Chordata > Chondrichthyes > Torpediniformes > Narcinidae > Narcine > Narcine bancroftii. The sequence continues at coordinate 96,833,883 of NC_091470.1, read as the reverse complement.
AATATTGAAATATTCGAACAAGTATGGGAGCCTTACATTAAATACAATAGCGAAAACCTACTGGGAACAAACATTACCTAAGTTGATGGAAGGAGAAGAAAAGAAAAGAATGGACTCAGTAGAATTTCTGGTGTATTTTTGTTGAATGACAACATTGTCTGACTGGCTTAATGCAACCTAGATTGTATAGCTAAAATGGATGAGGGGGGGGTGGGGGGTGGCTTGGGAGGAGGGAGGGGGGGGAGAAAAAGTCACTGTATATTGTTAGGTCTGCTTTGTTCATGAATGAGTGAGACAAACACCAGACTGAGTCGAAATCAGGGTTCTTTGTTCTTTATTACCGGATTGTAACACTTGCAACTAACCATGTTAGTCGGAGAATGCATTCTGCCGTTATCAGCAAAATGGTGATTTTTTATACCCTTGGATACGTGCTTAGAACATCATCATATCATTACTTGTCCAATGACTAAAACTGTTGCTATCCTTTCCCTGCTAGCTTCCTGCCTCTCAATCCATCAATGTCTCTCTTATCTTGTAAGTACAAGGATGCATTCACATCTTGTTACAGCCCTGTACAGGGTAACTCCTTACACATTCCCATCTCATGATGTTTTACCTTACAATATGTGTGAAAAAGAAAAAGTGTATATCATGGCTAACGTGATATATGGAGTGAAAAATAAAAAATTAAATAAAAAAAAAAGCCAGTCAGACAATGTTGTCATTCAAAAAAAATACACCAGAAATTCTACTGAGTCCATTCTTTTCTTTCCTTCTCCTTCCATCAACTTAGGTAATGTTTGTCCCCGGTAGGTTTTCGCTATTGTATTTAATGTAAGGCTCCTATACTTGTTCGAATATTTCAATATTATTTCTTAACCTATATGTTATTTTTTCTAATGGAATACATTTATTCATTTTAATTTAGTAGTTTCTTCCTTTTAATTTGGTTATGTATTCCATTAATATTTAAAGTCATGTAGTTCAGCGTAGCCCTTTTATATTTTGTTTATCTTCTCTTTCCGTTTTTCCATCATTACCTTTCCTCCTTTTCCATTTCTGTTTTCTTATTTTCAACTCTTTATAAGACAACATTCCTACAACATCCAACATTTTCCTTATTCTCCTATTTCTATCTTATTTATCCCCAATCTCCCCTTCCCCTCCTGAGTTGTCCTTTATCCCTTGTCGGACAACCACATCTCCCCTCTCCATTTGGATTTGCGAATCCACTCGCAAGCGTCAACTGATTTTGCAGTGACCGCTATTTCCCCTCACCCCGCCCCCCCCAGAAAAGATTTCACTTTTCATATGTCACAAAGGTCACTCTTTTAATTCCCTCCTTATTCTCTCTATTCCATTACCTTCCCTTATTAATTCTTGTCTATACTATCTATATTTTCCTCTAAGTACAGATACATTCACGTATGCACATTGTCTCTATTCACTCTTATACCTCTTTACCCGCATACATATCAATCGTGATCATTTTTACTCTCATTACCCGTCTTCATCCCTCAGTCTATTTTTGTCTTTACCCACATACATATCAATCGTGATCATTTTTACTCTCATTACCCGTCTTCCTCCCTCAGTCTATTTTTGTAATTGTTCTGCAAATTTTCGTGCTTCTTCTGGATCCGAGAATAGTCTGTTTTGTTGTCCTGGAATAAATATTTTCAATACCGCTGGATGCTTTAGTATAAATTTATACCCTTTCTTCCATAAAATCGCCTTTGCTGTATTGAACTCTTTTCTCTTCTTTAGGAGTTCAAAACTTATATCTGGATAAATGAAGATTTTTTGCCCTTTATACTCCAGTGGTTTGTTGCCCTCTCTTACTTTTTCCATTGTCTTCTCCAGTACCTTTTCTCTTGTAGTATATCTTAGGAATTTTACTACAATAGATCTTGGTTTTTGTTGTGGTTGTGGTTTAGAGGCCAATACTCTATGTGCCCTTTCTATTTCCATTTCTTGCTGTAGTTCTGGACATCCTAGGGTCTTAGGGATCCACTCTTTTATAAACTCCCTCATATTCTTGCCTTCTTCATCTTCCTTAAGGCCCACTATCTTTATGTTATTTCTTCTGTTATAATTTTCCATTGTATCTATTTTTTGAGCTAGTAGTTCTTGTGTCTCTTTAGTTTTTTTATTAGAACCCTCCAATTTCTTTTTTAAGTCTTCTACCTCCATTTCTGCTGCTACTGCCCGCTCTTCCATCTTGTCCATTTTCTTTCCCATTTCTGTTAAGGTCATCTCTATTTTATTCATTTTCTCTTCTGTGTTGTTTATTCTTTTTCTTAAATCCTTAAATTCCTGTGTTTGCCATTCTTTAAATGACTCCATGTATCCTTTAATACGAGAAAGTATATCCTTTATCTTGCCTCTCTTTTCTTCTTCTATTTCACTGTACTCTTCCTCTTCCTCTTCTTCTTCCTCTGGGTTGGCCATCTGTTGTTTCTTTGTTGCCCTTTCCTTCTCTTCTTTCTTGTTTCTATTGTCTTCTGTGGTCTCTTCTTGCTGCAGGTGTTCTGCAGCTGTCGTTGCCGGCTGTGGAGATCGACTCCCCAGCTGGTCCCCCCTCCCGTCGGTGTGTTTTTTTTCATGCGCGGTTGCGCACTTTTACTCGGCTCAGCGAGCCATTTTTGTAGTCCATTATTTACCGACCTGAGGGAGCGGGTTTCTCATTCCGCAGCGGGCCTCTTCGAACAGGTAAGGCCTTCACCTTTTTCCTCCTTTGTCTTCTCTTCCTCTCTTCTTACCGTTGCTTTCGATTTTTCTTTTTTTGTCGCCATCTTCTTTCCACCTTTATACTCACTTTTCTGTAACTTTTATTTCTGTGCCTTTGTGTTTTCCTTTGTTTTTCCCGACTTTTCTGGAGAGGGCTGGAGTTCACCGTCCGGCCACTACTCCATCACGTGACTCCTCCCTCCAATCATACACTTGATTATTTTTCTCTGCCCCGTTATGATTTCAACACTGAGAGAACAAAACTACTTCCACGCAGAAAGGGAAGGTAAAGAGAGGCAAATTAAGGATCATTGGATGACAACATGGTGAGTATAGCATTTGGAGCTACGTTGTTACAGTGCCAGCGGGCCAGGTTCAAATCTATAAGGGAGTTGCATGTTCTTGTCTTGTTGCTGTGGCATTCCTCCGGGTGCTGAAGTAAAACACGAAGGTCTTCTTATATTGTGGTTGAAGTAAAAATATGTCACTGGAGAAGCTAGGCAGGTCAGACTTTATACAGCAAAGATAAAGGTACATAACCAACGTTTCAGGCTTGAGCCCTTCACCAGGATTGTGAAGGTACATTGATGAAGGGTTCAAGCCTGAAACATTGGTTATGTACCTTTATCTTTGCTATATAAAGTCTGACCTGCTGAGTTCCTCCAGCGACGTGTTTTTTACTTCCTCTGGTTTCCTCCCACCCTTCAAAATGTACGGGGGGTGTAGGACAATTGGGCGGCATGAGCAGGTGGGCTGAATGGGTCTGTTACCGTGCTGTATGCCTAAATGTAACATGCTTACGTTTCGATAGATCTAAAGCCCAATTATTTATTAGAACGTACATCCAATCCCCTCAAGTGAAGATATCGCAAAAAAGCAGGGCCATGTCAGGATTGGATCAGGTTTCCAGCCAACAATATGGTGGTGCCCGTCATAGGCTGGGATTAGCACCATCGCTCGACTAAAATCGACTGCGCTGAGTTAACAGGACACTGACACAACAGCCAAGTTTACAGCTATCTAAAATGTTACTGGAAACTGAACTCAGGAGGGACACAAGGCGCACTGTGCAGGCCCGTGAGATTTCGGAGCATTGAATAAACAATTTTGTAATAAAAATGTTGTTAGGATCCTGAGAAGAGCAATAAGCAACCACCGAACCCAGAGTACACCACCACCAAACCCAGAGTACACCACCACCTTAGAACCCAGAGTGCACCACCACCGAACCCAGAGTGCACCACCACCAAACCCAGAGTACACCACCACCAAACCCAGAGTACACCACCACCAAACCCAGAGTACACCACCACCAAACCCAGAGTACACCACCACCACCGAACCCAGAGTACACCACCACCAAACCCAGAGTACACCACCACCTTAGAACCCAGAGTACACCACCACTAAACCCAGAGTACACCACCACCGAACCCAGAGTACACCACCACCGAACCCAGAGTACACCACCACCAAACCCAGAGTACACCACCACCTTAGAACCCAGAGTACACCACCACCTTAGAACCCAGAGTACACCACCACCGAACCCAGAGTACACCACCACCAAACCCAGAGTACACCACCACCTTAGAACCCAGAGTACACCACCACCTTAGAACCCAGAGTACACCACCACCACCGAACCCAGAGTACACCACCACCACCGAACCCAGAGTACACCACCACCACAGAACCCAGAGTACACCACCACCTTAGAACCCAGAGTACACCACCACCTTAGAACCCAGAGTACACCACCACCACCGAACCCAGAGTACACCACCACCTTAGAACCCAGAGTACACCACCACCTTAGAACCCAGAGTACACCACCACCACCGAACCCAGAGTACACCACCACCACCGAACCCAGAGTACACCACCACCTTAGAACCCAGAGTACACCACCATCTTAGAACCCAGAGTACACCACCACCACCGAACCCAGAGTACACCACCACCTTAGAACCCAGAGTACACCACCACCACCGAACCCAGAGTACACCACCACCTTAGAACCCAGAGTACATCACCACCACCGAACCCAGAGTACACCACCACCTTAGAACCCAGAGTACACCACCACCTTAGAACCCAGAGTACACCACCGAACCCAGAGTACACCACCACCAAACCCAGAGTACACCACCACCTTAGAACCCAGAGTACACCACCACCTTAGAACCCAGAGTACACCACCACCACCGAACCCAGAGTACACCACCACCTTAGAACCCAGAGTACACCACCACCTTAGAACCCAGAGTACACCACCACCACCGAACCCAGAGTACACCACCACCACCGAACCCAGAGTACACCACCACCTTAGAACCCAGAGTACACCACCATCTTAGAACCCAGAGTACACCACCACCACCGAACCCAGAGTACACCACCACCTTAGAACCCAGAGTACACCACCACCACCGAACCCAGAGTACACCACCACCTTAGAACCCAGAGTACATCACCACCACCGAACCCAGAGTACACCACCACCTTAGAACCCAGAGTACACCACCACCTTAGAACCCAGAGTACACCACCGAACCCAGAGTACACCACCACCAAACCCAGAGTACACCACCACCAAACCCAGAGTACACCACCGAAGAACCACCCCGGGTCAGATTTCTCCATTCCATTTCCATCAGGAAAGAGGTATCGGTGCCACAAGACTCGTACCACCAGCTTCAGGAACAGCTACTCCCCCTCCACCATCAGACTCCCCAATGACAAACTCAATCAGGGACTCGTTTAAGGACTCATACTTTATTACTAAATACTGATTTTCTGTATTGCACAGTTTGTTTACATTTCTTTCTTTCTTTGCATTTATCTCTTTCGTATGCATTTATTTTCTGGAGTGCACTTTGCACCACCGTCAAGTAGTAAAAGTTGAGGCAACACGTTTACAGCGCCAGCAATCGGGACCGGACCGGGGTTTGAATCCCGTGCTGTCTGTAAGGAGTTTGTCTGTGTGGGTTTTCCCAGGGACTCCAGTTTCTTCCAACCCTTCAAAAAATGTACTAGGGGTGTAGGTCAACGGGGAGTAAAATGGGTGGGGGTCAAATTGGCCTGTTTCCTTGCTGTACGTCTAATTAATTGATCCTGCCTGGCCCGCAGTAAAATGAATCTCAGGGTTATATGGATATCATATATGCTCTCTTGACAATAAATCTGAATGCTGTAAAAACTGGGGGCTCACTGCAAGATTTGGAACAGATGCTTGATGCCAGAAGCATTTAAAATAAGATCCCCCCTTGTCACACTAATCAGGGACTGCTCCCACATCACAAAAGGATTATCTGCACCATTGCAAAGTCAGTTTTTTTTTGTCTCCTTTGAATTCAATTACATGTTCTATTGTTGCTGCTTTTGTTTTACAAAAGCCCTGTTCGGCAGTAAGAAGAATGCATGTGTACATTGTACAATGTACATGACAGTAAACATCACAATATCATCATTATCCAGAATCTTGAATCTTCAAAAACACTTTCAGAAGCGGAGGTCTAAGGTGGAGACTGCAGTGAGTCCAGTTACAACTGCTGGACACCTCATTCCAGTCGCACCCTTTGAGGTGAGTGTGTGGCTTCGCACATCTTCAGCCCTGTGGGTGGATTTAGCTGGCAATTCTTCTCAAGGTCTGACTCAACTCTGGTTAAGGCTCGGACTCTCTCTGTACTACCCCTCCTGTAGCACTACTACATGGCCATGGTACGGCTGCTGCAGGGAAATTGATCAGAGGTCAATCCACAAGACCCCAAGAGCAGCACAGGGAGGAGCGCTGGAATCTCCCCCCCCCCCCCTTCATAGACGTGATCTACCAGGATCGTTGTCTGAAGAGGGTGTGCAAAATCAAAATTCCACCCTGCAAAATTCCACCCTGCACACAGCTGCTCCCGTCAGGAAAGAGATCACAAGATCAGCCCATTGATTCCGCTCTGCCACTCCACCATTCTCACATCTAATTCCAATTTCTGGTCTTTTCCTCCTATCCCTTGATACCCTGACTAATTAGAAACCTATTGGTCTCCTCCTTAAACTCCTGTAATAATTGGGCCTCTGCAGCTGTATGTGCTAATGAATTCTACAAATCCACGACCCTCTAGCTAAAGAAATTTCTCCTCATCTATCTTAAATGGGTTCCTTCTAATTCTAAGAATGTGCCCTCTTGTCCTGGACTCACCCACCAAGATAAACATCTTGTTCTACTCTGTCTAATCCTTTTAGCATTTGAAATGTTTCTTTGAGATCCCCTCTCATTCTTCTATACTCCAATAAATACAGACCAAGAGCCAATAAATGATCCTTGTATGTTAGCCCTCGTATTCCAGGAATCATCCACGTAAATCTTCTCTTAACTCTCTCCAACATCAGTCTATCCCTTCTAAGATATGGGCCCAAAACTGCACACACTACTCCAGATGAGGTCTCACCAGTGCCCCATAGAACCTCATCAACACCTCTTTACCCTTATACACTGTTCCTCTTGAAATGAATCACTTTCTTTACTGCCGATCTATCCTGATGGTTAATCTATAGGGTATCCTGCATGAGGACCTCCAAGACCCTTTGGACTTCCGAATTTTGAATTTTCTCCCCATCTAAATAATAATCTGTCTCCTTATTTTCTCTTCCAAAATGTACCACCGTACATTTCTCAACATCGTATCTCATCTGCCATTTCTTTGTCCAATCTCCTAAAATGTCCAAGTGTCTCTGCAGCCTTTTGATTTCTTCAACACTACCTGCTCCTCCAACCATCTTGGTGTCACCCAGGAGAATACAGGAGGATCAGAACCAGTGCCACCAGACTGAGGAACAGCTTCTTCCCACGGACAATGAGAATGCTGAACGACCAAAGGAACTGCTCACACTGACCATCCGAGACTCCTATTCATGAAACAATCTTTATCTATATCAATGACTTACTAGTCCTGCACATGTACTGTTTGTCTGTAGGTGAGTTATGTCTGGTTGTGTGTCTGGGTGTTTTGCACTGAGGACCGGAGAACGTTGTTTCGTCAGGTTGTGCTTGAGCAATGAACTTGACCTGACTTGAGATCTGAACCTCTCTGTACCCATCCCATAATACTATTGCAGACCACTAAAGATCTGTCTGCACGAGTAAAACACGAAAGTCTGCAGACACTGTGGTTGAAGTAAAAACACAAAGCTGGAGAAACTCGGCAGGTCAAACAGTGTCCTTATGTAGCAAAGGGGGCGGCACGGTTAGCGTAACACTTTTCAGCACCAGCAAGCAGGGTCAAACCCAGTGCTGTCTGTACGCTCTCCGCGTATCTGCGCGGGACTCCCCTGGGTGCACCAGTTTCCTCCCACCGTTCAAAACAGGTCAACTGGGCTCATGGGTCAAAAGGTCTTGCTAGCACACTGTATGTCTAAATTCAAAGATGTCCAAATTTAAAGATAATGATACATGACCGACATTTCGGGCTTGAGCCTTTCATCAAGGGACGAGCAAAATGCAGGCAGGCGCCCGAACTGTCTATCTACGTGACTGACTCGGCACATTTTCATACGATGACCAACTTCCTCTTCCTTTTACATTTTTTTTGCTCTTCTTAGCATTGTTATGTGGTGTTTTCTGTTCCCGGGAAGCTGCAGCAAGACTTTCACTATCTGCATGTTGTACCTATGTATAATCCTTCGTCGAGTTGCCTGGCTGGGGAATGCATCGGCCGGGCAGGGTATCCTGCTGTGGGATGTTCAAGAGTTGAAGCATTGTATTCCCAGACCAGAAGCACAATCCCACAAGTGTTACTGGAACTCCAGGGTGATGCTGAAGTGAGACAGATCCTACATGAGCAAAAACACACAGAAAGGCCGGAGGAACTCAGCCGGTCTCGCAGTGTCCGTAGAAGGTAAAAATATATTACCAATGTTTCAGGCCTGAGCCCCTTCTTCAAGGTTATAAGCAAAAAGCAGACAGGTGTCTGGTTAAAGCCTTGGAAGAGAAAGGGGGACGAATGGGAGGGGGAGGGCAGAGGGGTGGGGTCAAGACCAACAGACCTTCAAAACAGGAAATTTGAGAAGAGACAGAACGAGAGGAAAGGAGACAGGGAGACAAAGATTGGTGGGGGGGGGGGGGCGGATTTTAAAAGAAACCAGAGAAGTTGATGTTAATGCCATCCGGTTGGTGTTTCACTCTATACGAGCATCTGCTTTCACCAGTCCCAGCATAGAAACGTGGCAATAATTTGCTTCGTCCCCGGATTTACTGACTGACACTCACTGTCAAACCATCACCACACACTATTAGCTTTAAGCCCAGGATTCACATGAAGGTGTCACAGGAATGTGGGGCGCTGGAACTAAGTCAGTCTGAGGAGCGGACTCATCACCAACACTTCCAATGCGTCCGTCTGGTCACCCACTGAGAATCACAATCCCGCCTCTCCTTGCTCATTGACCTACCAGATTTCAGATTTATTGTCCGAGTACATACATCACATCACATAGAACCCTGAGATTCTTTTTCCTGCGGACACAGCAGAATTACCCCTAATTGGTAGTGCAAAATAAAAGCTGTATTCAACATACAAATGTAAACAAATAATGTAAACAAACTGACTGTGCAATTCAGAGTTGAAAGAAAATCAATACAGTACACAAGTAAGAGTTCATAAATGAGTCCCTGATTGAGCTTGTAGTTGAGGAGTCTGATGGTGGAGGGGGAGCAACGGATCCTGAACCTGATGGCGTGAGTCTCGTGGCACCTAGACCTCTTTCCTGATGGCAGCAGCGAGAACAGAGTGGTGTGGATCCTTGATGATTGCTGCTGTAGATGTTCTCAATAGTGGGGAGGGTCTTGCCTGTGATGTCCTGGGCTGTGTCCATTACCTTTGGCAGGGCTTTACGCTTGAGAGTATTGGTGTCCCCATACCACTCACATCAACAGTGATGACGTATTTTGAAAGGCAGGTGTTAGAGCATATCAGCCAACTGATATGCTTATAACACTTGGGCACCCCATTGCCCCTCCCTTTATTTCCCTGTCATGTCGCAACCTCACCCTCTCTCACGCGGGGTGCTACAGCGGGTAGATCCTCCCAGCTCTAGAGCCCCAGCTTTGAGCCTGTCCGCCAATGCTGTTTGCACGTTCTCCCTCTGACTGTGTGCTAGAAATACCTGCTTCACAAGTGAAGACTGATGCAAACTGCTCATCTACCAGTTCCCAATCTCTTCCTGAGCAGACCATCTCCCGCTATATCCTTTCCCCTTACTATTTCTATAACCTTGGAACTCTATTTTTTGTTGCCAGCTCACCAATGCCATTCGTAAAGCATGAAACATAGAATCATAGAAGATAGGAGCAGGAGTAGGTCATTCGACCCTTCGAGCCTGCTCCGCCATTCAACGAGATCATGGCTGATCTTAAAGTTCAGTACCCCGTCCCCGGCTTCTCTCTGTAACCTTTAATACCCTTATACTGAAGAAATAGATCCAATTCCCTCTTAAATATATTGAATGAGCCTGCCTCTACTGCCCTCTGTGGCAATGAATTCCACAGATTCACCACCCTCTGGGTAAAGAAATTCCTCCTCATCTCGGTCCTAAATGGTTTGCCTATTATCCTCAAACCATGGCCCCGGGTTCTGGATTTTCCCATCATTGGAAACATCCCATCTGCATCCATTCTGTCCAGTCCTGCCAGAATTGTATATGTCTCTATGAGATCCCCTCTCAATCTTCTAAACTCCAGCGAGTACAATCCCAATTTGCGCAATCTTTCCTCATAAGTCATTCCTGCCATTCCAGGTATCAGCCTGGTGAATCGCCTCTGCACTCCCTCCATTGCAAGAACATCCTTCCTTAGATAAGGTGACCAAAACTGCACACAATACTCCAGGTGGGGTCTCACCAAGGCTCTGTACAGCTGCAGTAAGGTATCCTTGTTCCTATACTCAAACCCTCTTGATATGAAGGCCAACATACCATTTGCCTTTTTAACCGCCTGCTGTACCTGCATGCTCGCCTTCAGAGACTGATGTACAAGTACCCCTAGGTCTCTCTGCACTTCCCCATCTCTTAATCTATTGCCATTCAAATAGTAATCTGCCCTCCGGTTTGTATTACCAAAGTGGATAACCTCACATTTATCCACATTGTAGTGCATTTGCCATGGATCTGCCCAGTCCCTCAATTGATCCAAATCACACTGGAGCTTCCTGACCCCCTCTTCCGTGCACACAACCCCTCCTAGCTTAGTGTCATCTGCAAATTTGGAGATATTACATCCAATCCCCTCATCCAGATCATTAATGTAAATTGTGAACAAGACTGCCAATATCATATTTGAAATAAAAACACAAGGCTGGAGATACTCAGCAGGTCAAACAGTGAACTTTATACAGCAAAGATGAGGATACATAACTGTTACAGGCTTATGTTATTTTATCTGTATTTTTTAATATTATATTTTATAGAGTTCCTGTGGGGGTTTGGAAACAGGGGAAAGACACACAGAACATTTTGAAGCAGACACCAATGCAGCTAAGTTCAGAGCCATGAAAGCCATATTATTGTTCCACTGAAAGCCTGAAACAATGAATGTTTACTTAAAGAGACACCTGTTTAAACATAAGGGGCCATGTTTGATCGTGTTTTTAACAAATGAAACAAAACAGTATTGCTCAAGAAATTCATGCGATTTAAGACACTTCAGAAAGTAGTATTTTTAGTTCATCAGAAAGTCATCTGGGCACAGAATTAAGGTGACATCGAAGGAAGATGGCCACTTTAGCTGCTTCTCCTTGTCAAGAGAGATAGCAGTGCTACTGTGGCTATTGTGATAGTCACTTCTGATTGACCCACATCTGGATAAAGAAAGCATCTGGATCATGACCATTTTGATGGCTACTTTGTCTAGCCCTTGATGGGTCTGTGAAAGCATCGTGGAGATCACAAGCTTTATAACCTTACACAAGAAAAGGAGGAAGTGGTGACAGACCATTCCTATAAATAAATATTTCTCTGAAAGTAATTCAAGGTTTTCTAATGACTCAGTAAATCAATTATTTCTGTTAAAAGTTAGGAGTTTTAATGCAAGATTTCTACAATGCACTTTGAATTTGACTTTTCAGAATTGTGTCTAAGATGTAATGGTAATTCATACACATATATGGGTTAAAGTAAGATTATTAATAGTTATTAATTTTTTAAAATATTGTTTTGAAGGTACTTTTATCTTGGTGAATTTCTATCGCTGTTGGTCTATCATGTAACAATAACCAATGTTTTAGGATTGGTATCAAGGTATGAGCAAAATGTGGGCAGGCGCTTGAACAAAATGGTGATGTGCGGGGGCGGGGGGGGTAGGTGAATAGTCGCACAGGCAGGAGGTAATAGGTGGATAAGGGAGGGAGGTCACATCAACAAGGAGGGGAGCGAGGACATTTTTCCCAAAGACAGGGCCATTCTCCCTTCCTTCCCTTTCCCGCTGTCTTCAGCTCTCCACCCCCTTCCCTCTCCATTCACAGAGCCATTCCCCAACCCCAAAAAGCTTCCCAATCACGTCAGAGGGTTTGGATCTGGAGCTCCGATCGAAATAGAGGTTGCTATAAACAAGTTCAAGGCTGTGTGCTGCAGCAGTTGTGGGAACGCTGTAGGCGAATCCATGGACACAGTGAGTCTGAAGATACCGGCTTTTCCTTCTCATACTGTAAGTGGTGCCAGGCCACACTAATTTTTTTTAATTTAAACATACAGCACGGTAACAGGACCTTTTGGCCCACGAGTACATGCCACCCAATTAACCTACATCCCGGTTCGTTTTGAATGGTGGTAGGAAACCGGACCCCAGGGAAAACCCGCACAGACATAGGGAGAACATTGCAAATCCTTACAGAAAGTGCAGGATTCAAACCCCAGACCTGATCGCTGGCACTGTAAAGGGGCAGTGTCAACCCTAATGGTGATTCCTACAGCAGGCTGAAGGCAATTCCGTGTTACAATATTACATATTCTAAAGGAATATGACAATAAAGGAATCTTGACTCTAGAAAACATTCAGGGTGAGGCAGGATTGTTCCCATCAGAGCAGAGGCCATTAATGTGAGACTCAGAATGACAAGGGTCTCACTTGAGGGGGCTCCTTGAGTCAAACTTGTTCAAAATAATTGATAGAAAAAGGTAGGGGAAGTGAAGAAAACACTCTTCACGGAAGGTTATACAAGATCTGGAACTCACTCACTGAAGAGTGGCAGTTCCAGTTGCCATACTCAAGTGGAAATTGATAGAAGGTTGAGCGACAGAGGGAAACAAACTCTGAATGCCACTCCACACGTTGCAGGAAATGGAAATTTAACCTCTTGCCTTCATGCCGCTGATATCTTCAGGTGGTCAGAGATCTGTAGATACCCATGAAGTCAAGCGCAATCAGATCTTCATATTAAGCTCAGATTGTATCACAAGATAAAGCCTTTTCCCCATATCACTGATGCCCCAACCAATTAGATCCTTATTAATCTCCTGCTTAAACTCTCCCACTGCTATATGCAACAATGAGTTCCACAAATCCACAACCCTCTGACTAAAGAAGCTTTCTTCTCATCTCTGTTTTAAATGGATAACTTCTCATTTTAAGACTGTGCCCTCTTGTCCTTGATTCACCCACCAAGGGAAACATCTTAGCCTACATGTTTACTGACACCAGAAAAGAATCCAACCTCAACGATGACCGCAGCAATGACCTGGTGTCATCTCAGACCTCAATGCTAAGCTCTGCAGGACAAGCTGATAAACTTGTAGCCCACAGCTACTTTTTTAATATTTGTTTTAAATTTAGATATCCAGCGTGGTAACAGGCCCTTCTGGCCCACAAGCCTGTGCCACCCAATTAAACCCGATTGACCTACAACCCTCAGTACGTTTCAAACGGCGGAAGGAAACCGGAGCACCTGGAGAAAATCCGTGCAGACACGAGGAGAACGTACCAACTCCTTACAGATAGCGTGGGATTTGAACCCTGGTCCCAGTGTTTCAGAACACACAGTGGGACATTAGACATTACAGCATGAACCCAACACTAACTAACATCCTATTTCAAATCTGACCATCTGAAGTTTCCTGGCACCACGTCCTCTTTGCCAGAAAGGTTTGCATTTTTAATTTTCCTATGGCACAATTTTGCAAGCAACATTGACTGCTGTATGGCCAAAGCTAATTTGCAAACAGAAAATGCATCTTGTCAGATGACCAGGTGAGCTTTGCTCAGGTTCCAAAAGGAAATTGCTTTGAGCTCATTTGTAGCAACCTCCAGTGATCCATCATAACCATCCACAACCTGCCCTGAGCTGCGAAGACTACAGTGACTGTCGGCCAGCGAAGCAGCACGGATGCATTTTCCGTGTTTATCACAGGCCGCTTGTGCACTGGGAAAACACTCCAGCCAAGCCCCTGTGGTCTTCCTGTAAGCTCTGCAGGTGCCACTGGCAGTTTAAGCAGCGTGGGGCTCAGCGGCTAAGGGACCTACATGGGCTGTGGGCGACTTGTGGTCGGGAGACCTGCACGGGCTGCTGGAGGCTGGCTCACGGGAACCAGGTATGAGAACTGGGATTCAAAAGGGCGCTGAGGGCAAGAAGGGCACCCTAGGAGTCTCGGGCCCTGATAATGTTAGAGGTTTAGATCTCAAGCTCCAGTAACCGATGGATTGAACAGGAGTCTGTGAGGTTGAAGAGGCTGTGGGAGGGATGGAAGCGAATCCACGGGGACTCAGTGACTTTTTTTAAAATTTAAAATAAATTTACACATACAGTTCAGTAATAGACCTTTCAGCCCATGAGACAATGCTGCCCAATTATATCCAATTGACCTACAACACCGTACGCTTGAAGGGTGGGAGGAAATGTAAACAAACTGACTGTGCAATACAGAGAGTTTTTAAAAAATCAATAAAGGTACAAGTAAGAGTCCTTAAATGAGTCCCTGATTGAGTTTGTCATTGATGAGTCTGATGGCGGAGGGGCAACAGCTGTTCCCGAACCTGGTGGGGCAAGTCTTGTGGCACCGACACCTCTTTCCTGATGGCAGCAGCGGGAACAGAGCATGTGCTGGGTGGTGTGGTTCTTTGATGATAGATGCTGCTCCCCGATGGTAGCGTTCCCTGTGGACGTTCTCGATGTAATCAAGACATTCCCGCTGTATAATCAGAAACAATTCACAAGAGGGGGCAGGGGCAATTACCAGCTCGGAGCCTGCCCACCGTTTGGCGGCATGGTTAGCACAATGCTGTAGCAGAGCCAGCAATTGGGACCAGGACTTGAATCCAGCGCTGTCTGTAAAGAGCTTGCACATCCTCCCCGTGTCTGTGTGGGTTTCCTCCTACCCTTCAAAAACGCCCCGGGGGGGGGGGGTTTAGGTTAATGGGGAGTCAAATAGGTGGCATGGGCTCATGGGCTGAATTGGCCTGTTACCGTGCTGTACATCTAAATTTAATTTTTTTAAAGTGTTAAATTTAAATAAAATGTAATTTAAAATCCGACTCAGTTCCTGCACGTGACTAGTAAAAAAATTTTTTAAATCAAACCAGGACTTCACACCGACCAGGAAGGGATAAAAGTAGCCACAGGAAATCCTGGTCACCTCCACCCTGTAATTGCAGCAGGAAACACAGCCTGTTTCACTGCCAGCTGCCCATCAACACCAGTGTCACTCACCCTTTGACAAGTCCACTTGGCCGTCACAGCCCTCAGTGATTCCAATTCTAACGAATAAGTGATCTAACAATTTGACTTCCCTGTGGAAGAAATGACGCAAGCCAGTGATAAATAATTAAAGAGTTGGGTCAGGAAAATGTATTTGGGGCTAAAAATGTAATTACCATCACAGCAGCTCAATAATAATTCAGCGAGGAAGCATGGGTCTGTGTCAGTCCCACGTCCCATCAACATCTCCCCTCCCCCCAGATTCTACGCCTTAGCGACGCACCAATTAACCAGGCAGACCACAAATGGGGACCCACCCCCCCGATGAAACTAAACCCGAAATGTCCACCATTCTTCGTCTCCTGCTGGTGCAGCTCAATGAAAGATTTCCTCCAGCGGGTTGTAATTAGCTTCAGATTCCAGTATCTCTGACCACCCAATCACAGGGGGTACGTGCCAACTCCGCACCGATGGCGGCTGAAGCCTTGAGGCAGACACTGTTTTACTGAAAAACAAAGGTTTAATGGCCTCCTGCTTCCTCATCTGGTCCAGGTGGCAGCAAGCTGAGAGAAGCCCCAGTGATATTGTCCTCCTCCCTTCATTTACCCTCACCAAACATTTCAGTCTCCCCCAGACTCCACCACTCATCTACACACTGGGAGCAATTTCCAGCAGCCAACGAACCTTCCAAGCCGCACTTCATTGGGAAAGGGCCAGAACACGGAAGGGGAAACCAAGATGGTCAGAGGGAGAACCTGCAAACTCCACGCAGACTGAGTATTGTGCTGCCCTCGAATCTGGCGCTCCTGTCACTCAGCCCAAGATGGAGCAACACCAATTCAATGCTGTTAAAAAGGGCATCTCCAATCATCTTCTGGAGGTCAAAAGAAATAAACTCCTGTCCATTACAACAATCTCTTACTCAATGTCACCAAAACCAAGAAGCTGATTGTGGACTTTAGGAAGGGAAAACCAGAGGTGTATGATCCAGTGATGATTGGGAGGATCAGAGGTGGAGCGGGTAAGCACATTTAAATTGGTGGGAGTCACTATCTTGGAGGACCTTTCCTGGACCCAATGGCATAATGAAGAAAGGTTTGGTAATGACATCAAAATCCTTGGCAAACTTCTACAGACGTGCAGTGGAGAGTGTGCTGACCAGCTGCATCACGGCCTGGTATGGGGGCACCAATACCCCTGAACAGAAAACCCTGAAAAAGGTAGTGGACACACCCTGGTACATCACTGGTAAAACTCTTCCCACCATCGAGAAAATCTCAATGCCATGCTGTCATCAGAGCACAGCAACAATCATCAAGGATCCACATCACCCAACACACACTCTTGTGACAGAATATATATGTTTTTGGGAGATAAACTGGGGCAGGTATTTTTGTGTAGGTCACATACAAACACTTTAAAACAGATTTTATTTAAAATACTGGAGCTAGACATATCGGGGCCAACCACCTTTGCAAAAGCTTTGGAGAGTGCTCAAGAGCTTCACTAATGGATTGTTGTTTACAAAAAGGCAACAGATGAAAGAGCTCGTCGGAGCCACAGATTGTCAGGCGGGGAACTTGCTGTTCTAAGAGGGTCATGTGGTTTTGCAAGCAGAGAGAATAAAACAGGCTTTCTCTCAGAGAGAGAGAGAGAGAGAGAGAGAGAGAGAGAGAGAGAGAGAGAGAGAGAGAGAGAGAGAAAGATTAGTTCTGCAGTTTTACAGTCAGCAGCAGCAACTGGGACTGGAACAGGACAAGCTGGCAAGCTTATGGAAAACCCCATTTGGAAGATGGGTTGTCAGTGCTTAGTTCAGCCTGGTCAACACCCTTGTGGTTCATGCAGGAAGAGAGGACTGGCGGTATAATGTTTCACTTGAAATAAGAGAAACAAAAAGGCACTCTGTGGTAACCTGAAAGAAAAAGGTTATCATCTGGAAAACCCTGAAGGGGCAAGTTTCTTCAGCAAGACACTGAAGTGGCTGATCTGAAAGAATCAGTTGTGGGTGTCCAACGAGCAACAAATCTCTCTCTCTGAAAACTGACAAGAACCTTCCTGAGTGGTAACCATTTACCTTTCAAGCACCAAAGCTTGGTGAAGTTCATAAATGTTAAATTCTGTGCACAGTATAAGAATTGCCTGCAACCAGTGAACTTGGAGGAATGAGAAGTGAGATTGGACTGTGAACCAAAGAACTTTCCTGAACATTACATTACATACACATGTGCTTAGAATTAGAAGGGGGTTAAGTTAGGTTAGTTAAGTCAATAGTGATAAGTTAAAGTGTGATTCTGTTTTCATGTTTAAAGATAATTAAAAGCAACTTTTGTTTAAGTAACCATTTGTCTTGGTGAATATCTGGGTTTTGGGGTCCTATGGGCTTGTAACATTCTGTTCCTGCTGAAGGCATCAGGAAAGGTGTAGGTGCCACAAAACTGCACCAGCAGGTTCAGGAACAGCTGCTACCTCTCCACCATCAGGCTCCACAACAACAAACTCAATCAAGGATTGAGGATTCATACTTTGCACATTATTTATTATTGAATATTTATTTTCTGTATTGCACACTCAGTTTGTTTACATTTCTTTCTTTGCATTTCTCTCTTCTCTTTTCCCGAGTACCGAAAAGTCAATTTTGCCTGTCCTGCAGGAAAAAGAAACTCAAGATTTTATGTGATGTCATTTATGTATTCTGACAATAAATCTGAACTTTGAACCTTTTTTGACCAACGTGAAGACAAATCCAAAAAACGTCCTTCTATGTTGTGGATTTTCTTGGATTTTGCTCTGTTCCCTGAAGGTCTAGAGGGTACTGTCTGAGTGCGACCATGCCCTGGTAATAGGACAGTATTTGCAGAGTGTAGCCTCACAGCTCACATCGTAGGAAAGGCAGATGAGCTTAGAGCGTGGATTGGCACATGGAATTATGACAGTGTGCCCATTAGTGGAACATGGTTGCAGAAGGGGCAAGACTGGCAGCTCAATGTTCCACCGTTCGATGTTTTCAGTTGCGGTAGAGCGGGAAGAATGAAAGGGAAAGGGGGTGGAACTGCTCGTCAGGGAAAATATCATAGCTGAACTCAGACTGGACAGACTAGAGGACTCGTCTACTGAGGCTTCATGGGTGGATCAGATGAACCAGAAATGTATGACCACATTAAGGGGATCGCATTATAAATAGACACCCAATAGTCAGTGAGAATTGGAGGAGTAAATCTGCAGGGAGACAGCAGCGGGAAACATAAAAGTTGTGATCATCGGAGATTTTAAACTTTCCACATACTGTAAAAGGGTTGGATGGCTTAGTTTGTCAAATGTGTTCAGGAAAATTTTATAAATCAATATATTGAGGTACCAACTACAGAGCAACACTGGATCTCCTATTAGGGAACAATATCGGACAGGTGACAGAAGAATGTGTAGGGGAAACGTTTGGGCCCAGTGATCATTATGCCATTAGTTTCAAGATAATTATGAGATTCTAAATTGGAGTGAAGCCAATTTTAAGGAAATGAGGATCTCAAAAGTGTGGATTGGGAGAAGTTGTTTTCAGGCATGGATGTGCGAGGCAAGTGGAAAGAAAGAGGTTATCATCTGGAAAACCCTTATGGGGCAAGTTTCTTCAGCAAGACACTGAAGTGGCTGATCTGAAAGAATCAGTTGTGAGTGTCCAACGAGCAACAAATCTCTCTCTGAAAACCGACAAGAACCTTACCTTTCAAGCACCAAAGCCTGGTGAAATTCATAAATATTAAATTCTGTGCACAGTATAAGAATTGCCTGCAACCAGTGAACTTGGAGGAGTGAGAACTGAGATTAGACTGTAAATCAAAGAACTTTTTTGAACTTACACACATTACATACACATGTGCTTAGAATTAGAAGGGGGTTAAGTTAGGTTAATAGTAATAAGTTTCATGTTTAAAGATAAATAAAAGCAACTTTTGTTTAAGTAACCGTTTGTTTTTGCTGAAGTTCTATTGGTGCTGGGTTTTGGGGTCCTCTGAATTACTGAAATGGTGAATGTTTGCTCAATTTTAACATCTACAAAAAATTTAGACAGCTACATGGGTGGGAGGTGTACAGAGGGGTACAGAAGCTTGAAGGACAAACTTAGCTGACTGGTGCACCAGCAACAACCTCATACTCTCTGTCACTAAAACCAAGGAGTTGATCATTGACTTCAGGAAGGGAAAGCTAGAGATGTACGATCCAGTGATTGTTGGGGGATCAGACGTGGAGAGAATGAGCAAATTTAAGTTTTGGGGAGTCACTATCTCAGAGGATCTTTTCTGGACCCAACACACATAAGGCATCGTGAAGAAAGTACGTCAGTGCCTCTACTTCCTCAGGAGTTTGCAGAGGTTTGGTACAACTCCAGAAACCCTGGAAAATGTTTATGGATGCATGGTGGAAAGAGTGCTGTGTGGTTGCATCACTCTCTGGTATAGGGACAACAATACCCCTGAGCGCAAAGCCCTGCAAAAGGTAGTGGACACAGCCCAGGACATCACAGGCAAAACCCTACCCACTATTGAGAACATCTACAGGGAACGTTGGCATCGGAGAGCAGCAGCAATCATCAAGGACCCACACCACCCAGCACACGCTCCGTTCTCATCAGGAAAGAGCTCTAGGTACCACAAGACTCGCACCACCAGGTTCAGGAACAGCTGCTCCCCCTCCACCATCAGACTCCTCAACCACAAACTCAATCAGGGACTCATTTAAGGACTCTTGCTTTTGCACTTTATTGATTGATTTTTGTTCTCTCTGTCTCGCAGTCAGTTTGTTTACATTTCTTTATTTGTTTACATGTGAACATTGAATCAGGTTTTTTTTTGCAAGACCAATAAGTGGTAATTCAGCCTCGCCCGCAGGAAAAAGAATCTCAGGGTTGTATGTGATGCTTTGTATGTACTCTGACAATAAATCTGAAATCTGAATGGGTGCAGCTCAGAAGGAAACGACAGATTAATAATATGGCACAGACTAGAAGGGCCAAAGGATGAAGAGGTGGCCAATGCCACTCGCTGCTGGGTGACTCTCCCAAAGTGTCTCCCTACCTGCCCGGTAAGAGGCTTTATCTTTATTAGTATACTATTAACTAGGTTGGCATGGCTTTATCTGTAAACTTAGCATAGTGGCCAGCGCTCACAAACGGGGTTCAAATTTAAAGGAAGGTGCGTCAAGGGCCTGACCGGGACACGTGTGAAGGTGTGCCAGGTTGCGGTGAGGGTCTGACCAGGACGCTAGGATGAAGAGCTGGTCTATGAGCTATGAGTTGGTCTATGGTGTAAGAGCTGGGGTGGCTCTCCCAAAGAGTCTCCCTATCGCTGCCTAGTAAGAGTCTATATTGATTAGTATTAGGTATATAAGTAAGGCTTTATCTGTAAACTTGGGGGTGGGGGTGTGGGGAGGGTGTACCAGTGACTGGGGTTCAAATATAAATTTTGTAAGTTACAGGGATTACTTTATTAAAGTTAACTTTACATAATTAAAGACAATACTGATTTTTTTTTCATTTTGCACTGTCTTTTAAACAGTGCATTCTTAATGCAGGTGTAGGAGTTAGGCATTGGAAGAGCGAGTTTCACTCAACTGGAAAATTCACATTTCCGGCATCCGCGATATCCGCAGGAGCCAGGTAATGGAGATTTTACTGCAGCAATATTACACAAAATTTCCTTCAGTCTACCGTTAAGACAGACAAAGATTTGTCATCAGCGGAAATTGCTCGACACCCTTCACACTCAGAGAAAGAAAAGCAATAGAGAATCCCCCCAGGGACTGTGGATTCGCCTCCAGTGCTCCGCAGCCCCTGCTGCCACACAGACTCCAGTCCAAACCATGGGCAACCCGAGCTACAGATCCAAACCTTCAGGACTCCTTCAACAGTCTCGGCACCCTGTCGCATCCCAGCTCCAATGCCAGCCAGTCTCGTGCCACTCCACAGCAGTCCGCAGCCTAGTGTGAATCCCTTGACCACAGCCCACAACCTGCATCACCAACTCCCTGATGCCTGTGTTCTTCAGCTGCAGAACCCCTCACTGGTCCGCCACTGTGGTCACCATCCCAAGGGTTGATTCATCCACTTCTCCTCAAATCGTGAGAGGGGAGTAATCTTGTTTTCTGGTGTCCTGCACTGGTCTTCTGCTTCCCCAGAGCCTACAACCCCTCGTGCCCACTGCCGATCATAAGCGCTGCCATCCTGGGCCCAGACCCTGCTATCACCCTGACCCTGACCCTGTCAGCTCCTTTTACAGGACGTTTAAAGCCTGAATGGAGCTGACGGCAGTCGGACTGGGCAGTAGGACCCTTCAGGGGAACACTGTATTTCCGTTCCCCGCTCTCCACTGCTCCGCAGCAGTTACAGCAGGACCTGAGTGCTTAGAGACTGCCATTCATCAATATTTCTAAACGCACTACCCAGTTACGTGAAATTTCTACCCCTATATGACTTCCCAAAATGCATCATCTCAGATTTGTTGGGTTAGATTCCATCTATTAACGTGCCACTTGACTTTCCATCTCTATCACTGATCAAGCAGGAGGAGCATTCAAGAAGGCACCACGTGTGGGCAACACACAGAACGTGACAAAGATGGACCACCTCTCCAACCACCCACCTGTGTCCACTCTCTCCCGAGACACTGCCTGCACTTGTCAATTTTGCAGTTTCCATACTCAACCACCTCAAAACTTCCTCAATCCAGAAGGGTGGTGGATCCCAGAGTAGAAATTTTTCAGGAATTGGCCTATCATTCAGTTAGATCGTGGATGGATGTCCTGTCCTGGTCTCCATACTAAGACATGCTGCCACACAGGACTCCCAAATACGTGGGGTAGCTTGATGTCACCACATGGAGAGCCCAGATATGACCAAGCACCCTGACACCCTGGAACAAAGGGCACCCTGAAAAGCTGAATCAGCCTGGCATCCTATGACAGGAACACCATGTTGGGTTGTATGGCCTGGCACTTGGACCAAGGGGCACCCTCCCACGGGGAATCATCCTGTCACCCATTGGTAATTACCCATGACCCAAGAGAACCTTGCCACGGGTAATCACCCTGTCACACAGGGGCACCCAGTGACCCAGGAGCACCCTGCCATGGTAATCACCCACTGACCCAGAGGCACCCTGATACCCAGGGCTATCCCGGGGGTTCGATGCGACGCCCCTCCCGACGCGTAGCCGGGAAGCGAGAGCGGCCGGGCAGGCGCAGGCCTGCGGATGGGAGCCTCGCCGCTTACCGGAGACGTGCCGCCGGGATCCTCCTGTGGCTGGTCGGCAGGTCGGGGCCTGGGATCCTCCTGTGCCGGCCCGGGCGGGGGTGCCGGCAGCTTGGGGCCTGGGATCTTCCTGTGCCGGCGACTAACCCTGTATCAACTTCACCCGAACTCCCGACTTCCGGGTTCCGTGCGGGCAGGCCGGTCACGTGGCCCCCGGGTCAGGCAAGCGACTAAACCCAGCATATCCCGGAATACCAGGGGAGTTAAACCACAGCCAACAGCCTCGGAGTCATGAAACAAACCTGAAAAGCAAAAAAACTGGCAATCTGCAGTAAATCATACAGCACAGAAGCAGGCCCTTCAGCCCCACATCATGGTATCCCCTTTGCCCTTCTGCACATCCTATGTGTCAACCTTAGGTCTGCATTCTCCAGTGATTCCCCATCCTAATGCCTGCCTCAATGCCCCATAGTGACTGTATCTGAGGGTTACGGGGTAGGGAAGGTTTAGTACTTTTTTTAAAATGTGTTGGCACAACATCCAGGGCTGAAGGCCTGCACTGCGCTGTAGTGTTCTATGAATCCAGTCGGAGTAAACACTTTTGTGGAAGTAGAGAAGCGATCTCCCAGTCTGTGTCCTGTCTCCCCGACGTAGAGGAGGCCACAACGGGAGAACCAGTCGCAGTGGACAACCCCTGCAGATTCACAAGTGAAGTTCTCCATGTATCTGTGTGGGTTTCCTGTGGGAGCTCCGGTTTCCTCCCACCATTTAAAACCGTACTGGGGTTTTAAGTTAGTGGGGTGTAAATTGGACGTGGGCCGAAATGGCCTGTGGCCGTGGTGTAGGTCTAAATTTAAATTTATAACATTACAGCGCTCTGTGTGGAAATGAGTGCCGCTCCCTGACGGAGCACACATTCAGCTTCGGAGATCAAGGAGAAAGCAGCTGGTGTGAGACCGAGGGGAAAGTGACAGGTGACAAGGTCCAGGAAGTGAAGGAAGTGTCCCCCGTACGAAGTGACGACATGGTCAGCAGGGAATATTCCACTGAAGGTCAATATGAATCACTGCTTCACATGGAAAGAGGGGGCAATGATGCACTGAAAGGTTTGGCTCATTTATATCCAGGCTATGCCACCGTGACAGAGGTGCACCAAAGAAGAGGAACAAGGACTGCCTAAAGAGATCTCTTGGTGCCTGCCACATTGACCACCGCCAGTGGGCTGATATCGCCTCAAACCGTGCATCTTGGCGCCTCACAGTTCGGCGGGCAACAACCTCCTTTGAAGAAGACCGCAAAGCCCACCTCACTGACAAAAGACAAAGGAGGAAAAACCCAACACTCAACCCCAACCAACCAATTTTCCTTTGCATCCGCTGCAACCGTGTCTGCCTGTCCCACATCGGACTTGTCAGCCACAAACGAGCCTGCAGCTGACGTGGACATTACCCCTCCATAAATCTTCGTCAGCGAAGCCAAGCCAAAGAAAAAAACACCTTCCATTCAATGTCACCAGCTTGTAAACAGAATCAAGGATTTTGGGCTAATGCAGACAGTAACATTGAGGAAAAGATCATCATGTTCTTTCTGAATGGTGGAACAGGCAAGAGGGGCTAAATGGCCCCCTTCTACTGCTGAAGTGTTATAAAGGCCCTTCAACCCATTGGGTCTGTGCTGACCATCAAGTTCTAATCCTTTTTTTAAAATTTTCCCCATAAATTTTCCCTGTATTCCCATAAACTCCCACTGAATTCTACCCCACACCCACACAACAGGCCAATTCACAACGACCATTCGCCAGAGCTTTTGCTTGCAAGGGGAGCATGCAAACTCCACACACACACACACACACACACACACACACACACACACACACACACACACACACACACACACACACACACACACACACACACACACACACAGAGCACCTAAGGTCGGGATTGAACTGGGGTCACTGGAGCTGGGAGGCAGCGGCTGTACCAGCCGTCAACACCGTGTGGCCCTCTTGATGTCCCAAGTCCGAATGGCCCTTGGCTGGCTGGCACACTTCAAACCCACGCACACTGCGGGTTGCTGGCAACTTGAGGTCAAAGGACTCACACCAGACTGTGGGCTGCTGGCGACAGGCTCATGGGAACCCAGTATCGGAACTGGGATTCGAGTGGGTGCTGAGGGCAAGTGGAATCCTGCCCTCCTCCAGCCCTGCCTGCCTCAACTAATCTGATTTTAACTCTAAGCTCCGGAATTCTTTTTTTTAGAATTTTTTATTTTTGATTTTTTCAAGACTCACACAAATCCAGAACAGCAATACAATCTTTCTCAACATTCAGAGTGTATTTTTCCCCCCCGCCCACCCCTCTCACTTCCCTCCTCTACCCTAATGGATGTAACTACATCTGTGCCTAGATGCTTCAGATAAGGCTGCCGTACCCATGTGGTGGAACACGGTCCTCACTGGGCAGGCTGGCCCACCTTCTGTACCTGTACCCCCCTTTAAGATCCCTAATAAAGGCCGAGAGCCCTAGTCTCCTCCTTCATACCTCCCTTGGACGTGAGCCAGCAGCATGTAGAGGCATGTCTGGGTCTTCTGATTAATAAAGCCTTAGATTGCTTTGTGTTTGTGAGTGGTCATTGATCGCGCTACACCCCAACGAATGTGTCATATTCCCTCCTTAAAAAGTACGTGATTTTCTCCAGGGGAATGCAACTCTGCATTTCTGTATTCCATCGTGTAATATTTAGTTGGGAGTCGGAGGTCCACATGACCGCTATGCACTTCCTGGCTTCTGCCAAGGCGACCTTCACTGTTACAGAGTTCTATGGCCTATGTGTTATGTAGTTTTATGTTAAAAAGTGACAGTTTACCTTAGAGAGCCACGGTGAAGGTGGATTGCTGAGAAAGTGGGAGACGGACTGATCATGTGCAGAAAATGATCTAAAAATTTCTGGACTTGGACGATAAATCTATGGAGTGGAAGAAGGCCTAGAGCATGAGTCATGGTCTGGCGGACAGTTTAGAACGTTGGGATTTCATAAAGGATGAACATTGTGAAGGCAGCCAGAAGGATCCAGACCAAGCCATTGGTTCCTCTCTCTGCAAGCAACACAAGAATCAGAGAGCCCATGAGTTGTTGGTGTTGTACACCACCCTTAAAGCAGGAGGCTCCACTGGACACACTCACCCACAGCTGGGGAGAGGCCTGGGGGAAACTGGTGGTGTACAAAGTGCCAGGGCAGCAAGGAGTGGCATGACCTTCAGTATGGAGGAGAAACAGGTGGAGATCTGGGGGGGAAGGGATGAGCGGGATCTTGGTATGAAATGGTTAACAGCAGACTCCAAGGGCTCTGGAAACATCCACTCTCTTCCCCAGCCCCACCCCCATTCATGCCCCCTTATTTTTTTTTAATATTTAACTTTTGATTTTCCATTATTAAACCAGGAGAACACATCATTGACTGTTACAGAGCATATCAGTACCTTTCATCAATCTACTATATATATGATGTTTCTCCTTCCCCCATTCCCAACGCCCCCCCCCCCCCACCAGAGAGTGAAGGAAAAGTAGAGAAAGAAAAAATGAGAAAAGAAAGAGGCTGGGTGTGGCATCAATGAATCCACAGAAGCTGTGGAGCCACCCCCTTCTAGAGCTACTCTTCTTGATCCACCTGTCGGTGAATCTCTACATCTTTTTGTTGGGGTGCGGCTACAGTCGTGCTCCCAGATACAGTTGCCATATTTGAACAAAGATGCTGTGTCATTTTCAAAGATTATAATTTAATTTAAAATTAGACGTAATTTTTTTTCCTCGGTAATCCACTTACTGATATGAAGAGGGGAGTCAGACTTCCAGAGTTTTTTTGTTGCTATGGCCAAAGATATAACTATGAATTGAATTTGGAATTTGGTTAATTTGTAGCTTATAAGGTTCCCTCGTCATGCCCCCTTCTGATCCAGAATGTTTCAGAAGAATCAGAATTTATTGCCATGAACAAGTCAGGAAACTCATTGTTTTACAACAGCGTCACAGAGCAAACGTTCATATAAACCACCTTACAACAATAAATAAAGAATAGGACACAAAACAAAGGACGGCAGTGTCTTTGGCTCACTGATCATTCAAGAATCTAATGCCAGCGGGGAAGAATCTGTCCTTGTGCCATTGAGCGCCCGTCTTCAGGCTCCAGCATCCTCCGTTGCACACTTGGGAGTCTGGAGCCTGCACGGGGAGTGGCTAATCTCGACTCGGAGGGCAGATGGTAGGGAAAAGGAGACTGGCCAGTGCATCAGCTCCTGAACCAGAATAGAAAGACCGATGACAACACTGCCGACAATGACCAAGGCAAAGGAGCAGGAAGTTGCTGAGCAGGGGTGTGGCATGAATGAGATCAGAGGAAAGGCACTGACCATCTGCAGCTAGGTTACAGTGATGCAGATTGTGCCTTCTTCCTTTGCCACATGGAGTTCACACACTCCCAGGGTGCTTGCACCGACCGGCTTCCCTTTTTATTTGAGTCACCCACACGGTTCTCTACATTCTCATTGCTATCAGCTTCATCAGCACAGAAGTAAACAGGGGGAGGAGGGATGGCTCTCTGAATGGAGAGGGAAGGGGGTGGAGAGCTGAGGGAAAGAAGACAGGGGAAGGGAAAGGAGGGAGAAGGGAGAGCAAGTTAGCAGAAACCAGAGAAGTCAATGCCATTTGGCTGGAGAGTGACCAGATGGAAAATCAGGTGGTGTTCCTCCAATTTATGGCTGGTCTTGATGTGATAAGGTTTTTCCATGAGGTGTGGTTGATATCTGAAACTCAGATTCAGTAATATGTCCCTAATTTTGTCATGGAGCCATATTTGTCCCTGAGCGAGAGCAGGATCTTCCAGAGACCGAAGGTTTCTGTCATTAATACCTGGAACTCACTGCCTGGGGAAATTGTGGTGGTCCTATTATATGGGGTGCACATTTGTGACCTTCTCCACACCACAGGCAGCTAAGGAAAGCACCTAGAACTGCAAGAGACCTGACAGACGGAGGGTTCGGAACACAAGTCCAAACCAGTGGTTAACAGAGGGTAGTGGAGCAAGAAAGTGGCTGGTCCAGGTTGGGAATCATCACCATCACCCCCGGGTGGGACCAATGACTCACTTGTCTCAGGAAGTTAAATCAAGGTCCTGAAATCTCTAGGCCCTTCCAACAATCCTCCAAACCAGCCCCTCCCCATTACACCAATCGATGCTGCAAGAGGTGGAACCCCTGTCGCACGGCTCCAGTGACACTCCACGGATGTTGGCTGGTCCTGCGTGTGTTGCTCCAGATTTCCAGCATCTGCCGTCTCTCTTGTTTATCTCCTCAGGGAGCTTGTACGAGTGGATCCAGTGTTAATGTCTGGAACCAGGGTCACTCCAGGGACTGTCTGACTACCTGCAGTCCAATCTACCGACTAACCTTCCCAAAACCAACGCGCTGAGCTTTTTAATTGCCCAGCGCGTGTTTCCAGCTCTCCACGTTGGTGGAGAGAAATTTAACAGTCACATTCGAGCCCATGGACATCTTGCCCGTGGTTCCTGTGCTTTGATAGTTGTCAAGTTGCTTAGTGGAATCCCAGCACTACTACAGCTCCAAGCAGCTGTCAAATCCCCCACAATAGGTTCAGTCCTGTTCTCAGTCAAAATAAAATTGTCCAAGTTCCATAACAGTGCTCATTCCAGACAGAAGGAACTTAGAACATAAGAAGCAGGAGCAGGAGTTGGCCATCTGGCCCGTCGATCCTGCTCTGCCTTTCAACAAGGTTGTAATGAAATGGTTGTATGTACAGTCTGGCCCGCCCTCCTGATGACATCCTCTCCTCAACTCCTCCCTGGAATCCTCCCATGTGACCCAAGCCATAAAGGTCGAGTCCCCTCTTCCTCCCCTCATTTCCCTAGCCTTGACCTGTGTAATAAAGCCTATCATTCCCTTTAGTCTTTGACTCTGTGATTATTGGGGCAACTGGTAGCACCCAACAATTTATTACACAAGATTTTGAAGGTCTCCAGTAATGGTGAAGTTGCTGCACCCCGATCAGCTAGAGGTATACCCCCAAATCCCGGGTGCATCTGTACTCTTCAAACAGTGGGTGAACTGTTTTAATACTTTCCTCAACGCTGCCGCTGAAGTGGTTGATTCCAACAAGAAGAAGCTGAAGGTCCTACAGGCTCGAGTCGGCCAGAGGGCTTTCCAGGCCATCCAAAGCACCAATGAGGTGCTGTACAAGCCAAAGGTGAACAAAGTCTACTCCCGTTACTTGCTGGCATCCCAAAAACAACAGCCTGGTGAGTCCGCTGAAGAATTCATCCGATCCTTGGTCACACTGGGAAAAGTCTGTTTGGGGAACCCCCACGGCCACAATATCGTTGACCCAGTGTGAGGAAGATCTGGTCCGAGACACCTGTGTGCAGGGATTGAGGTTGGATTATATCCGACAACGTCTCCTCGAGGAGGATCAACTCCCGCTAAAATGGGCGATCCACCTGATCAGAATTCTAGACTCAGCCCAGCGCCACGCAGAATCAATCGCGAGCAGAAGTGGACCTACCACGTACATTCTGCCACAAGAGCCGCCATCCTGGGACTCAGCATTGGGGGTTACCGACCCGACCACCACTGCGGTGACTCCGTCGGCATCGTCGAGATGCAACTTCTGCGGGCAGGCTAGGCACTCGAGATGCCGCTGCCCTGCGAAAGGAGCCACGTGCTTGGTCTGTGGGAAGAAGGACCATTACCAGAAAGTCTGTAGGTCAAGAACCCTGTCCAGGAGCAGCGCGGTGTGTGTGCCCGAGGAACTCCCGGTACCCACCGATGACATCATTTCCACCCGCCACGACTCCACTTCCCCCTTCTTCTCCGACGAGGACAGCGTGGTCAACATGGAGGTCACCATCTTGGGCGGGTCTCCCCACTGATGAGGAGGAGGAGGAGATGCCTGTCCTGGCATCAGTAACCCTTAACCAAACCAGCTCTCACCCAATCTCCAACTCCATGATGCAGATCGAGATGAATGGGCATAAGACGAACTGCATCTTTGACAGGGGCAGTACCGAAAGCTTTGTCCATCCCGACGTGGTCCATGGACTCTCCTTTCTTGTCAGGCCGATGACCGGATCAATATCAATGGCAGCGAAGGACCGACAAACTTGTATCCAGGGGTACTGTGTAGCGTCTCTAACAGTGTGGGGGGGGGAATTTTACAATGATTTTGTATTATTGATCATGCCCAAGCTCTGCACACTGCTCCTCCTGGGCCTCGACTTCCAGAGTCAGTTCAGGAGTGTGACAATGGCGTTTGGGGCCCCCCCAACTGCCGCTGACTGTTCACAACACCCAACTCTCGGATCCCACCCCCAACCATGCACCCAGTTTCCGGCACAGTCCTGTAATCTCACCACCTTACAGGTGGCCCCTCCATCATTAATCGCGAACCTCACCCCGGACTGTAAGCAGATCGCCACCAAGAGTAGGCGCTACAGCACTGAGGATATGGACTTCATCTGGGTTCCGGCAAAGGGGATCATTGCCCCAAGCTCCAGCCCCTGAAGAGTGCAGATCCTTGTGGTCAGAGGGGCAGACAAGCCCTGGATGGTGATCGACTATAGTCAGACCATCAACCGCTTCGCCCAATTGGACGCATACCTGCTACCCCGCATAGCCGACTTGGTCAATAAGGTCACGCGATATAGAGTTTTTTCAACCAATGACCTTAAGTCGGCTTACCACTAGCTCCCCCTTCTCCTGAGCGACCGAATCTACATGAGATTCCAGGCCGACAGCAAACTTTTCCACTTCCTGCAGGTGCCTTTTGGTGTGACTAACGGTGTCTCTGCTTTTCAGAGGGTGATGGATTGGATGGTGGAGGAGCACAACCTGACGGCAACGTTCCCATATCTCGACAATGTCATTACCTGTGGCCACGACCAGCAGGACCACGATGCTAATCTCACCAAGTTCTTACGTACAGCCAAGTCCCTCAACTTGACGTACAATAAGGACAAGTGGGTGTTTAATAAAGATCGCCTGGCTCTTCTTGGATGCATCATGGCACATGGTGCCATTGCCCCGGACCCTGACCGCATGCGTCCCCTCATGGAGCTCCCAGTCTCAAACACCCTGAAGGCGCTGAAGAGGTGCCTGGAGCTGTTTTCCTACTACGTACAATGGGTGCCCAATTACACTGAAAAAGCCCACCCCCTGATTAAGTCCTCAACCTCCCCGTTATCGGCGGAAGCCCAGCCTGTGTTTCACCAGATCTAAGGAGACATCGCAAAGGCCACGATGCACGCTGCGGATGAATCCATCCCCTTCCAGGTGGAGAGCGATGCCTCAGACTTTGCACTGGCTGCCATACTTAACCAGGCAGGCAGGCCGGTAGCATTTTTCTCCCGCACCCTGCACGGTCCTGAACTCCGTCACTCTTCCGTCGAGAAGGAGGCACAAGCGATCGTTGAGGCAGTGAGCCACTGGTGACATTACTTGGCTAGTAAGATTTATCCTGCTGACCGACCAGAGGGCAGTGGCCTTCATGTTTAATACAAAACAGCAGGGTAAAATAAAAAATGTCAAGATTCTTAGGTGGAGGATGAGTTATCCACCTATAATTGTATCGGCCAGGCAAACTCAACGATCCCCCAGATGCCTTATCCTGAGGGATGTACACCAGGATGCATCTCGACTGTCTCCAGGCCCTGCACAACAATCTGTGCCACCCCAGAGTCACAAGGCTGTACCATTTCGTTAAGACTCGAAACCTCCCGTACTCCGTTGAGGACGTCTGGTCCACTACCAGACGCTGCCAGATCTGCGCCAAATGTAAGGCACAGTTCTACCAGCCAGAAAAGGCACACCTCATTAAGGCCACACGCCCCTTCAAACGACTCAGTGTCGATTTCAAGGGCCCCCTCGCAACCTCCAATAGGAACGCCTACTTTCTGACAATGGTGGACAAATTCTCCAGGTTCCCCTTTGCTATTTCCTGCCCGGATATGACCTCAACAATGGTTATTAAGGCGCTGCGCTGCATCTCCACCCTGTTTGGGAACCCTGACTATATTTATTGCGACCGGGGATCCTCAATCATGAGTGAGGAGCTGCGACAATACTTCTTAACCAGAGGCATAGCCACCAGCAGGACCACCAGCTATAACACCAGGGGTAATGGCCAGGTGGAAAGGGAGAATGCCACCATCTGGAAGGCGGTGCTCCTGGCCCTCAGATCTAAGAACATGCCAGTATCCCGCTGGCAGAACACTTTGCCCGAGGCCCTCCACACCATCTGGTCGTTGCTATGCACCGCTACTAACATCACCCTGCATGAACGCCTCTTTGCTTTCCCTCGGAGATCTGCGAACGGTTCATCCATTCCTCCCTGGTTGGCAACTCCAGGGCCGGACCTGCTAAGGAAGCATGTCAGGGGCCATAAGATGGACCCACTGGTAGAAGCGGTGTACCTCATTCACGCCAACCCCCAATACATGTTCGTGAGGTACCCTGATGGCTACAAGGACACTGTACAGATCTGAGACCTGCCGAGGGCCTGAGACCCCGAAATGGCCCTGCCAGCCACCAACCAGTCTGCGGATTGGATCACACTGCACAGAAGCATAATCCTGGAGTCTGAGCCACCTGCCTCGCCTCTGGACCTCCAGGAACCTACTCCACATGAGGCAGCGGGCATCCAATCCCCCCGGGAGTCCCCCGCAAGCAGCCTGACCCAGATGGTTTCTGCCTCAGACTTTCCCACGACAGCCTCCTCTCTGGAGGAGTGATGCACGGATGATTTTACTCCGGCCCCTCAGCGGTCCGGCAGAAGGAGGAAGTCCCCCTTGCGACTAAACCTCTAGTCGGAGGGAGCGTCCGCCTGTCCGTCCATTTTTCCCTCCCTTTTTTTTCTCTGATTGTTGCCAGTGGTTTCTATTTAAAAAGAGGGGGTGAATATAATGATATGGTTGTATGTACAGACTGGCCCACCCTCCTGATGACATCCTCTCCTAGACTCCTCCCTGGACTCCACCCATGTGACCCAGGCCATAAAGGTCGACGCCCCTCTTCCTCTCCTCATTTTCCCTAGCCTTGACCCGAGCCAGCAGTCTCGTGTGTAATAAAGCCTATCATTCCCCTCAGTCTTTGTCTCTGTAATTATTGGGGCAACTGGTAGTGCCCAACAGAGGTTTTGGCTGATCTGATGATCAGCTCATCTCCATCTACCTGCCATTTTCCCCATATCCTTTAATTCCCCTACTATGTAAAAATCTATCCAACCTTGTCATAAATATATTTACTGAGGTCGTCTCCACTGCTTCAATGGGCAGTGAATTCCACAGATACACCACCCTCTGGGAAAAGCAGTTCATCCTCTGGGAAAAGCAGTTCCCCCTCACCTCCGTCCTAAATCTACTACATTGGATCTTGAAGCTATGGCCCCTATTTCTGATCTCCCCCACCAATGGGAACAATTTACCTACCTCTTTCTTATACATTTTATACATTTCTGTAAGAAACCCTCTCATTGTTCTAAACTCCAGCAAGTACAGTCCCAGACAACTCAATCTCTCCTTATCGGCCAACCCCCTCATCTCTGGAATCAACCTGGTGAACCTCAAGATAGAAGAGGAGGAAAGGGCACCAAAGAAACAACAGATGGTCAACCCAGAGGAAGAAGAAGAGGAAGAGTATGGTGAAATAGAAGAAGAAAAGAGAGGCAAGGTAAAGGATATACTTGCTCTTATTAGAGGATACATGGAATCATTTAAAGAATGGCAAACACAGGAATTTAAGGATTTAAGAAAAAGAATAAACAACACAGAGGAGAAAATAATTAAAATGGAGATGACCTTAACAGAAATGGGAAAAAAAATGGACAAGATGGAAGAGCGGGCAGTAGCAGCAGAAATGGAGGTAGAAGACTTAAAAAAGAAATTGGAGAAATCTAATAAAAAAACTAAAGAGACACAAGAACTACTAGCTCAAAAAATAGATACAATGGAAAACCATAACAGAAGAAATAACATAAAGATAGTGGGCCTTAAGGAAGATGAAGAAGGCAAGAATATGAGGGAGTTTATAAAAGAGTGGATCCCTAAGACCCTAGGATGTCCAGAACTACAGCATGAAATGGAAATAGAAAGGGCACATAGAGTATTGGCCTCTAAACCACAACCACAACAAAAACCAAGATCTATTGTAGTAAAATTCCTAAGATATACTACAAGAGAAAAGGTACTGGAGAAGACAATGGAGAAAGTAAGAGAGGGCAACAAACCACTGGAGTATAAAGGGCAAAAAATCTTCATTTATCCAGATATAAGTTTTGAACTCCTAAAGAAGAGAAAAGAGTTCAATACAGCAAAGGCGATTTTATGGAAGAAAGGGTATAAATTTATACTAAAGCATCCAGCGGTATTGAAAATATTTATTCCAGGACAACAAAACAGACTATTCTCGGATCCAGAAGAAGCACGAAAATTTGCAGAACAATTACAAAAATAGACTGAGGGAGGAAGACGGGTAATGAGAGTTAAAATGATCACGACTGATATGTATGTGGGTAAAGACAAAAATAGACTGAGGGATGAAGACGGGTAATGAGAGTAAAAATGATCACGATTGATATGTATGCAGGTAAAGAGGTATAAGAGTGAATAGAGACAATGAGCATACATGAATGTATCTGTACTTAGAGGAAAATATAGATAGTATAGACAAGAATTAATAAGGGAAGGTAATGGAATAGAGAGAATAAGGAGGGAATTAAAAGAGGGACCTTTGTGACATATGAAAAGTGAAATCTTTTCTGGGGGAGGCGGGGTGGGGGGAAATAGCGGTCACTGCAAAATCAGTTGACGCTTGCGAGTGGATTCGCAAATCCAAATGGAGAGGGGAGATGTGGTTGTCCGACAAGGGATAAAGGACAACTCAGGAGGTGAAGGGGAGATTGGGGATAAATAAGATAGAAATAGGAGAATAAGGAAAATGTTAGATGTTGTAGGAATGTTGTCTTATAAAGAGTTGAAAATAAGAAAACAGAAATGGAAAAGGAGGAAAGGTAATGATGGAAAAACGGAAAGAGAAGATAAACAAAATATAAAAGGGCTACGCTGAACTATATGTCTTTAAATATTAATGGAATACATAACCAAATTAAAAGGAAGAAACTACCAAATTTAAATGAATAAATGTATTCCATTAGAAAAAATAACATATTGGTTAAGAAATAACATTGAAATATTCGAACAAGTATAGGAGCCTTACATTAAATACAATAGCGAAAACCTACCGGGGACAAACATTACCTAAGTTGATGGAAGGAGAAGGAAAGAAAAGAATGGACTCAGTAGAATTTCTGGTGTAATTTTGTTGAATGACAACATTGTCTGACTGGCTTAATGCAACCTAGATTGTATACCTAAAATGGATGAGAGGGGGGGGTGGGGGGGTGGTTTGGGAGGAAAGGGGGGGGGGGGAGAAAAAGTCACTGTATATGTGTGAAAAGAAATAGTGTATATCATGGCTAATGTGATTTATGGTGTGAAAAATAAAAAAATTTAAAAAAAAACCTGGTGAACCTCCTCTGCACTGCCTCCAAAGTCACTACATCCTTCCTCAGGTAAGGAGACCAGAAATGCATGCAGTGCCTCAGATGAGGTCTCACCAGGACCTTGTACAGTTGCAATAGAACCTCCCTGCTCTTAAATTCAATCCCTCTAGCAATGAAGGCCAACATTCTATTTGCCTTCTTGACAGCCTACTGCACCTGCAAACCAACCTTCTGCAATTCATGTGCAAGCTCTCCTGAGTCTTTCTGCATAGCAGCAGAGGGTGGTTAATGTTTGCAACTCTCTCTTGAGGACCAGTCACTCATAAAACAAAAGACCAATAGATATATTTTCAGATATTACAGGAAACAAGGGGTTGAGGGTTAGTGCAAGAAAGTGTCACTGAGATGAGGCTCGGCCATAATCTCACCGAATGACAGAACGGGCTTTAAGGGCCATATTCAATGGAGTTCGGGGGTCAGAGCATTGGGGTTATATTGGAGCAGTGCTTGGGGTTGTGGAAGCAGAAGGCATGGTTGAATAGGAAATAACAGTAGAAATGGAGTATGTAAGAGGCAAGAATGGGAGGAGATATCTTATACCATCAGAAGAATGGTGCAGACTAGGGGGGATTTGGAACCAAGGAAAACATTATGATGGGTCTACACTGAGTAAATGTAGGTCGGCTTTTTGTACTGAGGGTAGATGAAATACAAAGCAGAGGACATGGGATAAGGGTGAAAGGGGAAAGGTTTAGGGGAACATTCGGGGGAGTAGTGGGAGTGTGGAACGAGCTGCCAGCTGAGGTAGTGAATGTGGGCTCAATTTTAATTTTTAAGAATTTGGACAGTACATGGATGGGAGGACTATGGTTGGGGTGCAGGTCAGTGGGATGAGGTAGAATATTAGTTCCGCACAGACTAGAAGGCCTGAAGGGCCTGTTTCCATGCTATAATGTTCTAGGTTTCTAAGGGTGAGGGCTTTACAGCTGCAACATTGTAGGGCCACAATCTCTGCAGACAGTTGGCACAGAGAGTTAGAGCAGAAGCTGGAGATATTTCCGCTCTCCCAAAGTATTCCTTGCTCTCTGATGGGCACAGGCAGTTTCTGGACACCAAATGGTGCTCATTCAAACCCCCTGGTTTCTGGTGGAAGCTCGCACTGAGTAACACACACAAGCGGGCAGAACTTTAAGGTGAGAGGAAGGAGTTTTCAAGTTCAAGTCAAGTTTATTGTCGACTGATTTCACAAGTAGTACCCGATGAAACAGGGCTCTCCGGTCCTCGGTACAAAACATGGAGACACACAACCAGACATCTCACATACAAACAATACATCTTCAGGACAAGTATTCATATGTTCAAATAAATATATTTTGTTTTGGAAATACATGTGTCTCAGATGGTTAGTTGTTCAGCATTCTCACTGCTCGTGGTAAGAAGCTGATCTTCAGCCTGGCAGTGCTGGCTGGCTCTAATACTCATGTATCACTTTCCTGATGGGACCAGCTGAAAGGTGCTGTGTGTGGGATGGAAGGGGTCATTAACGGTTTAAAGGTGAGGTTTTTGCTCAGGGAGTGGTTGCTATCTGAAACTCACTGCCTGAAGAGGAGGTGCAATCTGATTGGCCTGTGGTGGTACACCACCGGTCTACTGCAGGGGGCAACCTCTGTATCTGCAGGAGTGTAAGGGGACAGGACAACACATGGCCGGCTGTCAATCAGTCGGCCTGAATGGATCAAGCCCCACCTGGTTAGGGGTTGGGTGTAGATTACCCTCCGGGATATAAGCCTGCGCTGGCCTCCCAAAGCCTCACTCAGAGTTTCTGCAGCTACAGCAGGCCTGGCTCTGTGGAAGTCTTTGTGGATTAAAGCCTGTTGTACAGTCTTTACCTTGTGTGTGTCTGATTCTATCTAACAGCGCTCCACAATTTAATCCACAGAATTTTCCCACGGCTGCCATGGAAAAACTCCTGAGCGCAGGGAGCCTCGCAGTAGACCCATGCCACCCGGAAGCCCAGACAACGCTTCAAGATCTGGCGGCACGTGGTCGAGGCAATCATCGAGGCGCACGAGGGCGACATCCTGGACTCAGATCGGAAGAGACTGGTCCTACTCCGGTCGAAGCTAGGTACCCACGCCTTCCAGGCAACCATAGGCTGCTCCACGTACAAGAGAGCAATGGACACTCTCGAGAACTTGTACATGAATGCGGTCTGTGCAAGGTATCTCTTCAACACCCAAGCCCAGCAACCCGGGGAGACAGCTGAGTCTTACCTGGGACACCTGCGAGAGTTGGCCCAACTGTGTCTGGCACAGAGGCGGTCAAGAGGCAGATCCAGGACACCTACGTCCGAGGGCTACACTCGAGGGCCATCTGGCAGAAGCTGCTGGAAGATAATATCTACACCCTGACCAAGACAGTGGAAGTGGTCCGAACCCTATAAGCTGCAGTCCTGCACATTGAAGCCTTCGATTCCAGGTTCCCCCAGGCTCCCTGATGGCCCTCCCACACTGCAGCTGCAGCCCCAGATCAAGCTGGGGAGGAGAACATCAATGCGGCACCCCTGTAAGTACTGTGGGTCCTGCTGTGAGTCAGACTGACGATCGCGCCGAAACTGCCCGGCTAGGAATCAGTGCTGTTCCCGATGCGGCAAGAAAGGCCACTTTGCTAAAGTGTGCCTCTCAAAACCAACTGACAGCTCAGCGCCCCTCTATGACCTCCCCATCTCCCCCACGGACCCCTCCAAATGCACGTGCCGGGCGACACCATTGTCACCGCTACAACTTCCGCCTTCCCCGACTCCGACAGTGCAGCATCCGGCTCCACCAGCGATGAGCGTCACATGTGCCCCAAGTGCCTGGACCAGTCCCCGCCCTCGCCAGCTCCGCTCGCTGAGAACTACAGTGATGTCACTTCCAGCCCACAGTGTGACGTCACTTCCGGCTGATGTAATGACATCATTGCCGCCAGCCGCGATGACATCACTTCCCCCAGCATAACGAACGCGACTGGGGAAGGAGGCCAGCCACGCAGCGGGCCCCCACGTGCCGCCGCCATCTTGGGCCAGGCAGCAGCTGACACGGATGGCCCCCGATGATGATGAGAACAACGTGGTCAATATGGGTGATGACCAGGCCACCCTACCAATGCTCCCCACGCCTCCGGACACCATCGGCTGCTGCACGCTCCACCCCACAACCAACGTTGACGTGGTCAACATGGGCCATGACCAGGCTGCCCTACCGATGCTCCCCACACCTCTGGACGCCATAAATCACCACACACAACCGGAGAGCAATGACTCCGACCCCGAGACAGTCCTGGCTGCCACCATCCTGACCAGGGTCATCCCTCACGACCTTAAGCGCTCTATGATGGACATGCAAGTCTACAGGCAGGTAACAAAGTGCCTGCTCGACAGTAGCAGCTCTGAGAATTTCATTCACCCAACCGTGGCCCACTCCCTGAGATTAAAAGTCCACCCCAAGGATAAGACTGTTGGTACCCTTGGGTGCTGAGGGGAGACATACACAGGGTTCAGGCTCCTGGTCATGCCCAAACTCTGCGCCCCAGTCCTCCTGGGCCTAGATTTCTAGTGCCACCTGCAGGGTGTCACCCTTGCCTTTGGGTTGCCCCAACATCCACTCACGTTACACAGCACGCCAACCTACCAGCCCCGGCCAACCTGCGGCCTCTCCACACTACGCAACACCCCACCGGCGCTCTTCCCACATCTTACGCTAGACTGCAAGCCAATTGCCGTCAGAAGTAGGCATTATTGCGCCATAGACAGAGACTTCATCAAGGCGGAGGTGCGGCGACTCCTGGCGTAAGGTGTCTTAGAGCCCAGTAACAGCCCTTAGAGAGCCCAAGTCCTGGTGGTCAAAGAGGGAAATAAGCCAGGATGGTCATGGATTACAGCCAGACCATTAACCGGTACACCCAACTGGAGGCCTACCCCCTGCCGAGGATCGCCAACATGGTCAATGAGATAGCCCGCTACCAGGTTTTCTCCATGATCGACCTGAAGTCGGCGTATCACCAAATCCCCATCCACCCGAAGAACAAGGCCTACACCGCCTTCGAGGCAGACGGGCGCCTGTACCGGTTCCACCGGGTTCCCTTTGGGGTCACGAACAGGTATCCATCTTCCAGCGGGAGATGGATCACGTGGTAGACTGGCACAAGCTAAAGGCGACATTCCCGTATCTGGATAACGTCACTATCTGCGGCCGTGACCAGCAGGACCACAATGCTAACCTGGAGAAATTCCTCTAGATGGCCAGGGAGCTGAACCTCACTTACAACAAGGAGAAGTGTGTGTTTAGCACCACCAGCCTCGCCATCCTGGGGTATATTGTGGCCCATGGGGTCGTCGGCCCAGATCCAGAAAGGATCCCCTCCACGCTAAAGGCCCACCGTAGGTGCCTTGGCCTATTCTCCTATTACTCGCAGTGGGCCCCACGCTTCTCAAACAAGGTCCACCCACTGGCCCAAGCTACAACTTTTCCCCTCCCACCCAAGGCGCAGGGAGCCTTCATCCGCATCAGGCAGGACATCGTGGACTCTACGATGCAGGCCGTGGATGAGGACTCCCCCTTCCAGGTGGAGAGTGTTGCCTCCAAGGTAGCCCTTGCTGCTACCCTCAACCAAGGGACCACCCCGTCACTTTCTTCTCTAGGACCCTCCACGGCTCCGAGCTAGGGCATTCCGCCATTGAAAAGGAGGCCCAGGTGATTGTGGAAGTGGTCCGCCACTGGCACCACTACCTGTCCAGCAGGAAATTCACCCTCCTCACGGACAAGCGAGCCATGGCGTTCATGTTTAACACTACCCACAAGAGCAAGATCAAGAATGACAAGATCCTGCGCTGGAGAGTCGAGCTGGCAACCTACAGCTACGACGTCCAGTACCACCCCGGGAAGTTTAACGACTCCCTCAATGCCCTCTCTCAGACCTGTGTGTCTATGCACGACAACAGGCTGCAGGCATTGCATGAGTCCCTGTGCCATTTGGGTGTCACCAGGATTTACCACTTCATTAAGTTACGGAACCTGCCGTATACCATCAGGGACATCAGGGACATGACCGAGGCCTGCCGGATCTGCGCGGAGTGTAAACCCTTTTTCTTCCGCTCGCCCCAGGCCCATGTTGTAAAAGCCACTCGGTCCTTTGAGCGTCTCAGCATGGACTTCAAAGGGCCCCTGCCTTCCACAAACCGAAACGTGTGCTTCCTCACGGTAGCGGACGACTACTCACGCTTCCCTTTCACTATCCCTTGCCTGGACACCTCCACGGCCACCGTCATCAGGGCCCTGGGGCAGATCTTCACCATGTTTGGTTACCCCGTTTTCATCCACAGCGACCGGGGGTCTAGTTTT
Organism: Narcine bancroftii; assembly: GCF_036971445.1. Classification (NCBI taxonomy): domain Eukaryota; kingdom Metazoa; phylum Chordata; class Chondrichthyes; order Torpediniformes; family Narcinidae; genus Narcine; species Narcine bancroftii. The sequence continues at coordinate 96,793,295 of NC_091470.1, read as the reverse complement.
ATGAGTGATGAGCTGCACCAGTACCTGACAGCAAGGGGCATTGCGACCAGTCACACGACGAGTTATAACCCGAAAGGCAATGGGCAAGTGGAACGCAAAAATGGGGTGGTCTGGAAGGAAGTCCTCCTGGCTCTCAAGTCGAAAGGGTGGGCCGTTGAGTACTGGCAGGACTCCCTGCCTGAGGTGCTCCATGCCATTCGGTCACTGCTGTGTACGGCTACCAATGAGACCCCTCATGAACGTCTGTTCTCATTCCCCAGAAAGTCAGCGACTGCAATGTCCCTCCCAGCATGGCTCACATCCTTGGGACCGGTACTCCTGCATAAGCATGTACGGACACACAAGGCCGAAGCCATGGTCAAGCAGGTCTTCCTCCTACATGAGAACCACAACTACGCCAACATTAGGTTCGGCAGTGGCAGGGAGGACACCATCTCAACCAGGGACCTGGCTCCAGCAGGAGCACCCACCACCCCACGGCATCCTTCAGCCTAGGACGACGCCAACTGGGCATACATCCCCATCCCCAGTAGTTATGGGGCGCACAGGACCTCCTTGACCACCAGTAGCTCACTTCAGCACTGGGGGACAAACATGCCCCCCCCACCCATCCAATATGACTCTCATACATCAACCCTGATCCCCTCGCCCACCCCTCCGCACGGCACCACACCAGTCACACAGACCCCTACCACCAGACCCCCACTTCCCCTCCGACCAGTGACCAAGAGCCAGTCCTATGATGGTCACAGAGACCCCGGCGGCTGCCGGATCATCTCAATCTGTAAATATTGTATGCTGTATAGTGGGTAGGATTCCTTGTTACTACCCACCCCCCCAGGACAATTTTAAAGAAGTGGGTGAATGTGGTGGTACACCACCGGCCTACTGCAGGAGGCATCATCTGTACCTGCAGGAGTGTAAGGGAACAGGACAACACATGGCTGGCTGTCAATCAGTCGGCCTGAATGGATCAAGCCCCACACAGTCAGGTGTCAATCACCCTCCGGGATATAAGCCTGTGCTGGCCTCCCGAAGCCTCACTCAGAGTTACTGCAGCTACAGCCAGCCTAGCTCTGTGGAAGTCTTTGTGGATTAAGGCCTGTTGTACAGTGTTTACCTTGTGTATGTCTGATTCTGGCTAACAGCGCACCACAGGTTCACTATATTTAAGAGGCATATTGCCCTGTAAAACGGGGTTATCCGGGCAATTTACCCTGTTAGTGGCCCAGGGATCGGGCAATTTGAAAGGCCCTAACCAGGCAAGCCTGATCAAAATCGACCCAGGTCCCAGACCTACCTCGGAGATGGTCTGGGAGCCTGGGAAAACTTACTGGGCCATCTTCTCTACCGACTTGAAAGGACAAAATGATTTACCCGGTAAATCAGGTAATGTCAGCGCTTGAGTGCATGCATCACCGAGGCAGCATGTTGGTGGGAAATTCATTTTCAGAGGGGGAAGTGTGCAGTGCAGGTTAGTTTTTAAAACGTGGTCTCACTGTGTTTTTAGCTCAGTTTTTGTTGCTGAATTTTTATCTGCGCGATTTGACTTCTGGTGGGATTTCCGGTGAGTGCGTCATTCACCACGTCATCGCAGGGGTGGGGGGAATTCCCCCTTAAATTGCCAGGTTATCAACTTACCAGGTAAGTTAGCCTGCAGTTTGACAGAACTAGGAGGTGCCGACTACCTGGTGCCGACTACCTGGTCCTACGAGGGCTACCTGGGTGCTGCAGTTTCAAAAGGCCTTTGTCAGGCAGAGCAGAGAAGGAATGGGATCTCACGTGGGCTTAAGGTCCATGGGCAAAATGACCGGCATTAACATGATGAGCTGAATGGCCTGTTCCTGCTGTACAACCTGATGACGCCCAATTCCTGGCAATCCCAAGACCCAAGGGAAAGGAGATCACAGTGAACCCCTACCTCAGTACAGGAGGACCAAAAGGCGAGACGAGGGAAGGGCCCGTGATCTTCCCTGCCTGAATCTGCCGAGTGAACTTGCTGCTTCGCACCGCAACGTTCGTGCTACCTAAACCAGCCTGTGCTGCAAGGCTGGCAGCTCAGTAATCACCAGCCATACAGTCACATCGCTTGTTGCTCAGCAACACCCTTTGTATGTTCAGAGCGCTCTGAAGGTCCTTGGCAGGAACTGAACAGTGACAATGTGTGGGGGCTGAAATTTTAGGAATGTCAGTGATCGGTCTGGCCTCAATGTCCCTCTCTGCAGGATAACACAGCAGATGGCTGGCATTGTAATTGAATCAGGCAGTGAACCATCTCTGTGACATTTTGCGCCATGATTGATTTCTTTCTCTGCATATGTAGCAGTGAATCCGTTCACAGAGCAATTTCAATGATAAAAGCGAATTGAGTAACACTGTTCTATGTGACAAGACAAGGAGACAAAACTTACTCTCACTGCTGTCAGCATTTGGCACTGGTGTTCCTCCCTTGTCCTGGTACCAGTGCCCATTGGCATCTAGTGCTTTTACTCCTCTGCACCTGCCATTATTCCCCATGGCCTCCAGCACCAGTGGCTTTTACCAACCCGCTGGTGAGCCTTCTTCATCATGGCATCAACTTGGAGAGTGCAGGACAGATCCTCGGAGATGTTGACACCCAGGAATTTGAAGTTCTTGAAGAAAGTGTCTGAGGTGATTTGGTGGCTTGGAGGGAAGTAGTGAGGGTGTGCTGCATGGTCGGGGAAATAATCCTGCACACAATTGCTGGGAAAAGACAGTCAGAGTGATCGCCTTACTCTTCGGAGTTTAGAAGGACAAGAGAGAATCTTGTAGGTACCTGTAAGATTATTGTCACATAATAAAACAGAAAATGTGATATTTCACAAAATTTCCTTTCGGAACTTCCTAAGGAAGACAAAGATATGCTATCAGCAGAAATTGCTTGGCTCCCCTTACAGCCAGAGAAAGAGAAGCAAAAGAGAGGGTCACTAAATGTCCGTGGATTCGCCTCCTGTGCTCCCACAGCCTCCGCAGCCTCACAGACCTCAGTCCAAATCACCAGCAACTCAAACGATGCACATTTCTGACACGATCAGGAAGCCTCCAGCATCCTCTCGCATCCCAGTGCTGATACCTGGTACCCCTTCAGCCAGTCTCCAGCCAATCTCCAGCAGTCTGCCGCCTGGTGTGAGTCCCTTGACCACAGTCACCAGTGGCCTGCAGCCTACCTGGGCTCCTCTCCTTGAGTCACTAACAATCCACTACTCCCCATGTGCTCCTCAGCTTCAGAGTCCCTTGCTTGGTCCACAGACATGGGTCATCTCCTCTGCTTCTCCTTCTCAAACGAGGGGGTGGTCTTCCCGTTTTCCTGCACCAGTCCTCCATTCCCCAGAGTCTGTAACCCCTTGTGGCCACTGCCGATTGTAGGTGCCGCCATCTTGGGCCCAGATTTTAATATCAGCTCCTTTAACAGGCCATTTAAAGCCTGTGCAGAGTCAACAGCCGTCGGACCGGGCGGTTGGACCCTGCGGGGAGTGCTAAGACTTCGCTCCTTACTCTCCATGGGTCTGCACCAGCAGAGCGCTGCCGGTACAGCAGCTCCAGCAGTGCCGCCATTGTTGTTTTAAAGGAATAGATAGGATAGAAGTAGGGAGATAATTTCCACCAGCAGGTGAGACTAGAACAGGGGACATATTGGGAGTTAAGACAGAGATCGGGGGAACTGCCTCTTCCAGAGAGGAGTGAGCACAGGTTGTCTCATTGAATATATTGAAGACACAGGTTTTTTTAAGAATATCTTAAGGGTTATGGGGAACGGGCTGGTCAGTGGAGCTGAGAATGCGGCCAGATCAGCTGAGATCTCATGCTCGACGGGCCGAGTGGCCAACTCCTGATCCTGATGTTCATTTTTCCAGATGAGATGTTCACTCAATCTCTTCTCACATTAAGAGATATCACGGCCCTCTTTTGATGAAGACTTAACTTCTATGTCTGAACCTACATTTACGCATCAGATCTGCAAGTCATCATGGGAGCACCTCACTGACCACTGGATCATCCTGGGGTTACGAAAGGCACTATAAAAAGGCAGTCCATTTCTGACACAGGAACATTCCATCAGGAAGACGGGCCAGATGTTGGGAATGACTCAGCAGTTGAGAAGCATGATTTGGATGGTTCTGCATTCAGTGCAGGCTGAAAGCAATCAATTACCAAATGGGAGAGCTCAACATGTGGTGATAACTCTGAAGTACATGGAATGTTCTGGACACAGAGATGAATATCATCCCATTCTGTGGCTGGTGTTTAAGAGTGATTCAGAGAATTGTAACATAAATAACATTTGTAAGTTGAAACCATCAGCTGGGATGGTTACAATTCAGGGATGTGAGCAGCAGTGCCAGATTTTGGCATATGTTTAGGGCCTCACAATCCACAGGGGCCTCAAAATTATATCAATGTATGCTTAAACTATTTTAAAAAGTATTGTTTTCAGGCTACATCTGTGATAGTGACAAAGCCAACCAAATGATAAATATGTAATCAGTAAATGCATTCAGTTGAAAATACTTTGTATTTTAATTTTGTAACAAAGGAGGCACTGTTGGTGTAGAGGTTAGTGCAACGCCTTTACAGCACCAGCGATCGGGACCGGATCCGGGTTTGAATCCCACGCTGTCTGTGTGGGTTCTCCCTGTGTCTGCGTGGGTTTTCGCCGGGGGCTCCGGTTTCCTCCCACCATTTGAAAAGTACCAGGGGTTGTAGATTAATGGGGTGTAAATTGGATAGTGCAGACTTGGCCTGTTACAACGTTGTATGTCTAAATTCTTTGAAGAATTTAAACGAGGGGCCTTCAAACTTGATTAGCTTGGGACCTTACCAAGTCTAAATCTGGCACTGGTGAGCAGTCAGCAAACAAGGAGGCATTTCCATCCCCAGGAGTCTTGGCTCCATACAGACACGAACACAGTCAACTGTTCACATTCCCCCGCAGAGTCCGTACCACTGCCTCAGAGCCGCAGTGATCTTGATGGCACGAGGAGCAGGCGTGAAGAGTATGACAAGGCGTGCGTTAAAAATGTGATGCATTAAGTGATAATTTTAGATTTTTAACCCAGCTCAGCCATCAAGTGTTATACTGTCTTTGGGAATAGTTGTGGGGATGGGGGTAAATCACAGGAATGCCATCTCCCTGGTGAAGTAGAGTTTCCAGACGAAAATGGAAACAATGATGGATCCCTGATAGGTGTGGCCAATGACTACCTGCCTTGTCACACTCACATCCATCATCATGAAGTGCTCGAGAGACTTGTCATGGAGTACATCAAGCTCCTTCTGGCCCACCACTGGCCCCCCCCCCCCCTGCTGTTCGCATAGGGACCCAACCGCTCTACGGACGATCCCCTCGCCACTGCCCTCCATCCAGCCCTCACCCACCTGGAAAAAGGACTTGTATGTTCGAATGCTGTTTGTTGACTTTGATTTGGCATTCAAGTTGGGCCTGCTGGGTCTAAACACCTCCCTCTGCAAATAGATCCTTGACTTGCTGTGGGGAAGACCTCAGGCAGTCTGGATTGGTAACGGCACTTCCAAGTCCATTCCACTGAGCACGGGGGCCCCCCAGGGCTACATGCTTAGGCTGCTGCTGAACCATGACTGTGAATTAAACACAGCTTGAACCACCTCATCAAGTTCACTGACGACATGACCGTGATGGGCCTGATCAATAAGAATAAGGAGTGAGTGTACAGCGATGAGGTGCAGTCGCTAACAGACTGGTACAGAGCCAACAACCTGTATCCAAACGTTAATAAAACAAAAGAGATGGTTGTCGACTTCAGGAGGGCTCGGGGGGACCACACTCTGCAGACCATTGACGGCTCCACCGTTGAGGTCGTCAAGAGTATCAAGTTCCTCGGAGTGCACTTAGCAGAGAATCTCACCTGGTCCCTTAACACCAGCTCCATAGCCAAGAAAGCCCAGCAGCACCTCGACTTCCTGCAAAGGCTGAGGAAAGTCCATCTCCCACCCTCCATCCTCATCACATTCTACAGAGGATGTATTGAGAGCATCCTGAGCAACTGCATCACCACCTGGTTTGGAAGATATACCTCCTCGGTCCGCAAGACCCTGTAGAAGGTAGTGAAGTCAGCGGAAAAGATCACTGGGGCTCTCTTCCTACCATGACAGACATCAACAACAATCAATCCAGGCGAAAGGCGATAAACATTGTGAAGGGCCCCACACACCCTTCACATAAACTGTTCTCCCATCTGGTAGGAGGGACCGTAGTACTTGGGCCCTAATGCCCAGATTGGGCAATAGCTTTCTCCCCCAAGCCATCAGGCTCCTGAATTCCCAGAACATTTGTGGATAGTGAACCGGGGAATTTTTACTGTATACGTCTTAATATTTTAATGCGTTTAACTTCTATTCTAACATATTTATGCAAATATGCTCCATGGTCCTGGAGAAATTCTATCTCGTCTTTATTGTGCGAGCATGATGTGAACAATAAGTGAAGGTGACAACTAAATGACACAACCTGCTACTAAATCACATCCAGAGCAGTAGGAGACGGCAAAGCATCACTCCCAGATGAGCTCCAGATTCAACCACAAGAACAAGGAAGAACTACCACTGCGCGCACTCATGTCCCTTCATGATCCTATCCTCTTCGTTTCTGAAAATGACGTGCGGGCTGCCTTCAGGAGAGTGAATCCAAGGAAAGCATCCAGTCCGGGCGGAGCAGCTGGCTGAGTATTAAAGACGAGAGCTGACCAACTTGGCCAATGCATTCACAGATATCTTCAACATCTGACTCTGGCAGGGCGTGGTACCCACCTGTTTCAAACAGGTATCATTCATACCAGTGCCCAGGAAAAGTGTAGTAATCTGCCTAAACCAGTGGCACTCACATGAAGTGCTTTGAAAAGCTGGTGTTGAAGCAAATCATCTATCTGAGTGGCGACATGGATCGGTTCCAGTTCGCCAACTGTACCAACAAGTTTACAGTCAATGCCATCTCACTGGTTCTACACAAAGACCTGGAATACCTGGACAGCAAAGATGCACACATGTATGTCAGGATGCTCTTTATCAGCTACAGTTCAAGATTTAATACTATCATGCGCCTCAAAATTGATCAAAATACTCCAAGACCTGGGACTCAACTCTCCACTGTGCAATCGGATCCTGGATTTCCTCAGCTCCAGACCACAATCAGTGAGGATTGGTAAGAACATCTCCTCCACACACTCGAGCAGTACCAGTACACCACAGGGCTGCATTCTTAGCCCCCATTCTACTCACAATACCCTTAGGACTGTGTGGCTCAGAACGACAATACCTCTACAAGTAGGTAGTGGGCTGTATAAAAAGGGGTGATGGGTCAGCAGACAGGAGGGAGATTGAAAACTTGGCTGAATGATGCACCAAAAACAACCTCTCACTCAATGTCACCAAAACTAAGGAGTTGATTGTTGACTTCAGGAAGGGAAAACCAGAGGTTTACGATCCAGTGATCATTGGGAGAGGGTGAGCAAATTTAAGTTCTTGGGAGTCACTATCTCGGAGGATCTTTCCTGAACACGACATACCAATGGCATCATGAAGAAAGCACGTCAGCATCAGGAATTTGCGGAGGTTTGATGTGACATTGGAAACCCTGGCAAATCTCTACAGAAATGTGGTGGGAAAGGTGCAGACTGGCTGCATCATGGTCTTATATGGGGACACTAATACCCCTGAGTGAAAAGCCCTCCAAAAGGTAATGGGTACAACCTAGGACATCACAAGTAAAATCCTCCCCACAGTTGACTACATCCTCAGGGAAAGCAGTCGTCGGAGAGCAGCAGAAATCATCAAAGACCCACACCACCCAGCATATGCCTGCTCTCACTGCTGCCATCAGGAAAGAGGTATTGGTGCCACAAGACTTGCACCACCAGGTTCAGGAACAGCTGCTCCCCCTCCACCATCAAACTCCTCAACGACAAACTCAATCAGGGGCTCATTTAAGGACTCTTACTTGTGCACTTTTTGATTTTTTTGCAGTTTCTTTACAGTTCTTTATTTGTTTACTTATGTATGTTGAGTGCAGTTATTTTTGCACTGCCAATAAGTGGAAATTCTGCCGTGCCTGCAGGAAAAAGAATCTCAGGTTTGTATGTGATGTCTGACAATAAATCTGAAATTTGAATGGTGGGAAAGAAGAGGCAGATGACTGCGCCTAGGGAGAAGATTGGGTGAATTTCCTGTTGAGGAGTGGAAAGGGGATGGAACAGGTATTGCTGTGAGGATAGGTATCATGTGAAGATAATCGATGATTAATGTTAGAGAAAGGGCATGGAATAAATAGTGACTTAACTCTATTGATCAGAAATAATTAAACATGGGATTGCTGGAGTGATGTCCAGATGTGAGAACGTTAGGGATGTGGTCATTGTGGGAGGCGCCGCCTATCCTTCGTGGAAAAGATTTTCCAGGCAAACACTTTGGACCACAAATCCATCGAGCAATGGTCAGCATGGAATGTCCTGCAGACACTGAGAGACGAGGACTCGAGGACCCGGAGGGGTGGTTCCCTGAGCAGACTGTTCAGGTAATCTGGCAGAATGCCTCATCGTCAGGGCTCACCAATAGGACTCGGCCTGACTGGTGGTGAGAGGAGCCCTCCCAGTCAGATCCTTCCTGTGAAGATGGCCGGCTAGTCCATACATCAGTATGCAGGCCCTTCAGCCACACCAGGTCCAGACAAACCAGCAAGCTCCTGCTTATAGTCACACCCCATTATATTCTTCCACATTCACCATCAACACCCCTGATCAGCCACTCACCAGGGGCAATTTTCAGCTGCCAATTAACCCGACTAATCGTGTGCTGGGTTGGGGAAGCGGGAAGAAACTGGAGCACACACAGGGAAACAGGGAGTCACGGGGAGAACATACAAACTCCACACAGACAGCACTAGAGGGTGGGATAGAATCTGGGTCTCTGGGGCTGTCCAGTAGCAGAACTATCCACTGCACCACTGTTATTCACAGTGAATGCAACATTAATCTCCAAAAAAATATTTGGGCATACATATTAATGAAGGGATCAATATAAATCACTGCAATACACAGGAAGCTAAATGATAGGGAATTAATAGGAAGGTACAATGTAGGTCATCATAAAATTGTGGGCCGAATGGACTTGGCCCCATTGCTGCGTAATGTCCCAGTCAGCTGAACTTTGCCACACCATCTATCCTTTGTGGAATAGTTTTTCTAGACAAACACCTTTGGACACAAATCCATCAAGCAATGGTCAGCACAAACGTCCTGTGGACACTGAGAGATAAGGACTTGATGGACTGGACTAGTGGAATGCCTCATCATCAGTGCTAAGGAACAAGCACCAGGTCTTGGCTTGGCTGGTAGTGAGAGAATCCCTCCCAGTCAGATCCTTCCTGAACAACACATATTTTTCCCGAAATGACTGAAGTGGAGTGGAGACAGATGCTATAAAAGTTAAAATCTTGTATTTTTTAAATTTCTTAGTTAATTCTGTGCCTGTCTCTTAAGAGAATTATTGTTTGTAGCATTGCCATAGTGACTACTACATAATATGTCATAATATCTGCTCAGACTAACGATTTGCTCATTACTATTCAGGATGTGCAGAAAGCGTGAGAACGAGGAAATTTTCTTTGAATTTTTCTGTGTTTCTCTTTAAATTTGTTTGTCTATATCATTATGAATCTCTTTAAAGTTTGAGTTTCTTTATATCTTTATCATTATATAGCAAATGCTTTATTCATCGTTATGAAAGTCTTAATGCAAAATGTTTATCTATTTTATCAATTAATTATAGCAACATAAAGCGGCCGTCACAGAGTTGTATTTATTGGATTAAAGAGATTACAATTTAGAATATTGCAGTTCATGCTTTTGAAAGATGATACTTTGAAATTAGGATATATTAGAATAAGGAAAGTGTCGTCTGTATTTGCCCACCTCTTTGTAGAATGCAGATTCGTTAGGAGTGTGTGGAGAAGGATGTAAGGGTTCATCCCCAACAGCAGCATGACAGATGACTCGGTTGTTCCTGGGGACGTACAGAGTCAGATACCCAGAAATGCTGGAAGACCATCACTGAAGACACCCTTTGGTCTGTCTGAAACCTGTTGGTCTCTCAGCGCATGGAGATGTCAGTGGTGGAACACTGCTGACTGGCACATTCCAGGCTGCAAGAGTACGTCCCGAGGGTCACAATGAGGCTTGGTGCAGCCAATGCGAGGAGGCTGTGGAGAAGGACCACAGTCTAGAGTCCTCCCATGAGATTTCAGATTTACTGTCAGAGTACATACATGACATCACATACAACCCTGAGATTCTTTTACCTGTGAGTCAGGCAGAATTACCACTTCTTGGTAGTGCAAAAAATTGTACTCAACGAACACGTAAACAAATAAAGGAATGTAAACAAACTGACTGTGCAATAAATAAAATCAATATTCAGTATAAAAATCAATAAAGTTCAAAAGTAAGAGTCCTTAAATGTGTCCCCGATTGAGTTTGTTTTTGATGAGTCTGATGTTGGAGAGATAACATTACTAGATATTGAGGGGCAGAGACAGAGTGGAAGCCTCTCAAACAACAGAGGGGGAGAGGAATGTCAAGGTGCCACAGTTGTGGCAATGGTGTAAATAGAAATTAATGTAACAATGTACAATGATGGAAATGTGTAGATACGGCAGTAAGGGTGCAAAGGGATTGTGAATAAAGTCTATTTTTGGGTAAAAGAAAATTTTGTGCTATGTTTCTATGGAAGATGGGAACACAGGCCAGAGAAGAGTTAGGTTGCAAAAGGTCGGCGTCAGCAATTGGGACCAGGGTTCAAATCCCTCGGTGTCTGCAATGAGTTTGTACGTTCTCCCCATGTCTACGTGGGTTTACCCCGGGGGCTGTGGTTTCCTCCCACCGTTTGAAACATACCAGATGTTGTAGGTTAATTGGGAAGCACGGATTCGTGGGCCGAAATGGCCTGCTATCGAGCTATATTTCTATTTTTTTAATTAATTTTAAACTAGAGAGGTAAGGATTGAATCAGTTGACAGAATGTCAAGCCTGGTTCACACCTTCTCAGGATTCTTTTTTGTAAAGTTTTATCAGTTTTTCTAAAGTTTTATGCAGGAATTTAAAAGCTGCCCAAACATGGTACCTCAAAAAGAGAGACAGATTTCCAGTTCTAAGACATCCTGGGTGACCAGAATGATGGAAGACTGGAGATTGTCCTGATAAACAGGATCAAACCAAATATGGCCAAGATATTGATGAGAAATGCATGAAGAAGGACTTTCTGAGTCCTGCAGGATGGGCGTTGAGCTCCTATGGGGTTAATGTGTTGTTCTTCTTCTTTTCTAATTTGTTATTTGTCCAGTCAGTGCTCTCTTTTTTTATGTTAAATAAGCATTTTTGCCTTTTCATGTAAGTTGTTTCTTTATTTAAATGTTTTTTTTTTGTTATTTTGTGTTGTGGGGGGAATAAAACCATAATCAATTGAAAAAATGTAAATGTTCTTGATGAATGTCACCACAGTACTGTGAATTATTGGAATCATAAAATATTCATCAAAAAGGGAGAGATTTTCTGGGGTGAGCTCAGTCTAACAATAACTTGACACTATAATTTGTTCCAAGAAGAAACAAACTCTAAGTCAACACACCTTCCCACAATTTATTGTGCAACACAGGACTGTGCTGGGGAAATTCAGTATCTGGAGGAAATAAATAATAACCTACGTTTCGGGCCTGAGCCCTTTGTCAATGAATTCGAATTTATTGTCATGAACATATCACGAAATTTGTTGTTTTGTGGCAGCATCACAGGTCCAAATATTTCTATAAATTACATTTCAAAATAAACAAATAGTGCAAAAAAAAGGAGGAAGTGAGATAATGCCTGAGGTTCATTGTCCATTCAGGAGTCGAATGGCGGCGGGGAAGTGCTGCTGAGTGGACACCTTCAGGCTCCTGCACCTCCTTCCTGATGGTAGCAGAGTGAAGAGTGTTTAAATTCTACTGTAAAAACACAATAATCACGTCAACATGATGGAGTGATTAAACAGGTTTAATTATCAAAAACTTGGTCATTACTGATACATGACTTAACCAGATTCCAGGTACAGGAGCAAGTGGAGGCAAGTCCAGGCACGCCAGCCTTTATTGGGAAAGGGCGTCTTTCACTGAGTGGTGTGGCATCAGGCCTCAGCAGGGCCTGGAATGAGCTAGGATGGTTCCACAGCTGATCAGGTAGAAGAACACCCAGTGGAGTAGCTATGGACCTGCCCACTGGAGCCCAGAACAAACTGGTATGTTCGCAACAGAGTGGATTGGAGAGGGACATGACAGGAAAAAGAGGTCCTGGGATTGATGGAACTAAATGCTGGCCATGGAATATCACTCTTAACCTGCACATTTCATGCATGCACTCACCATGAATTGCTTGAAGTAGACTGCATTATTTGGAAGTCTTGTCTCAAGAAGTCCAAGTGCTCTGTTTATGCTGGAATTGCAAAACGAGAGAGTTACAATAAATATGATTGGTTGATCTTTCCTTGGAGAGAGATAAACAAAGAAATTCTGCTGAATGCTCAGGGTCAATCATATAACCATATAACCGTTTACAGCGCAGAAACAGGCCATGTCAGCCCTTCGAGGCTGCGCCGGTTCACTTGAACAACTCCACTAGTTCCCCCATCCCGCTCTCTGCCCATAACCCTCCAACCCCCTCACATCCATATACACATCCAACCTTCTCTTAAATGACAGAAGGGACCCTTCTGCAACTATCTCTTCTGGAAGATCATTTCCATTCTGCCACCACTCTGAATGAAAAAGCATCCTCTAACATTTAACTTGTGTCCTCTTGTTCCAACCTCCCCTGCCCTCAGGGGAAAGAGTCTATTTACATCTAGTCTGTCTATTCCCTTCATAATTTTAAATACCTCTATCAAATTCCCTCTCAACTGTCTATGTTCCAATGAATAAAATCCCAGTCTCCTTAATCTTTCTCCGTACTCTAGGTGCTGTAAGCCAGGCAACATCTTTGTAAATCTTCTCTGCACCCTCTCCACCATCCTTTCTATCATTTGGAGACCAGAACTGAACACAATACTCCAAACCTGGCCTCATCAAGACCTTAAAGAGCCGCAGCATCAGCTGGGGCAGACACAATTTACATCTCCGGAGCATCAGTTACCACAAATGACTGAAAAAGCACTGCTGCAAGTTTGAATGTTTACCTATCTAGCCTTTCTTTCTTTCTCTCATGGCAGATTATCTAAAGTCAGTGTGTTTGACACACTGGTGTAACTGCACCAAGCAGGGGTTTCATGGGCAACTATAAACCACCATCAACTAATGGGAAGGGGAGAGAGAGGCCGCAACCATGAAGTGGGATCAGATTGAATGGGAAAGTTATGGGAATGGGTTTAATTAAGGGTAGCAGCAGGAGACCTGGGCTTGATGGCAGAAAGAATGATTTTTGTTGGGAGCATCTTTGGACGAGAGGGTCAGGTCAGGAGAGGAATGGGGTGGAGCTGAGAGGATGGGGTCCAAGGGGAAGGTTAGCTCGTGTCCACAGGAGGCGCAGGTTACTGAACGACACTGCGCAGGCACGAGGTACGAGCACTGAACGGCACTGCCCAGGCGCGGCTAGTAGAGCGGGTCGTTGAACGGTGCAGCGACTGGTGTTGCCAGATGTCCAACATTTTTACAACACAACCCACAAAACAGAAATGTCAAGATTCAGTTAATACTGAGGGTGAGGGAGGGTGTGTGATGCTGGCTGAGAGGGTGGGTGAGGTGGTGTTGGCCAGGATGGTGCTACTGGGGGGTGGGAGTCATTGGCCAGGGGGTGATGTTGGCTGGGGGGGGGGGGAGTGGGTGTCACTGGCTAGGGAGTGATGTTGGCTGGGGGGAGTGGGTGTCACTGGCCAGGGGGTGATGCTGGCTGGAAAGGTGGGTGGGGTGATGTCTACTGGGGTAGTGGTGCTGGCAGGGGGGTCAGGTGGGATGATGCTGTCTGGGGGGGTGGTGGGTGAGGTGGTGCCAACCGGGAGGTGGGGGGGTGGAAGACACCCAAAATTTCTCACAGCTGATGTCCAAAGCTCGCACAATTGGGTGTGAAATCTGCCTGACTGGCAACAGTGGCTGCGACACCGCCCCCCACCCCCCCCCCCCCCAACGGCCTACGCTGGGTCAATGTTGCATTCGGAGCAGGAAGCATAGTGAGAGGGTAGACGAGTGTTATGGCTCAATGGGCTTTGGCAGAATCGAGGAGGTTTATAGTGTTAATATGGGGATTGGGAGTATGAGGGTGAGGCCGATGTTCTGTGCTGGGTATCAGATGTGGGAGGTCCTGGAATCTCCCGGACGGCCATAACTGCACCCAGTGTGTCGAGCTGTAGCTCCTAAGGGACCACTTTGGAACTGGAGTTGCAGCTCGATGACCTTCGTCAGGCCAGGGATAAGTTATAAGCAGGTGGTCAAGGGAATCAGACAAGTGGTCACAGGAGGGGGAAGAGTAAGAGACAGATACTAAAGAGTACCCCTGTGGCTGTGCCCCTTGATGACGAGAGGCATTGATCGTATAGATCGGGGGTGAGCAACCTTTGTCCCACGATCCATATATACCCTGCCCGCAACCCAATGCAAAAGTACTATGTGCACCCGGCTTGCTGCTACAAGTACAGGCAGTCTCCAGGTTACAAAAAGTTTTTGTTACCTAGGTCTGTCCATACGCCGAATTTGCACATAATTTAAATACGTATGTATATTTAGTGATTGTGAGGTTGTGGTAGTGTGAGCCTCTTTGTCACGATGAAAGCCCTGTCCGCAGCCTCTGACCATGATAAAGACTTTTCTTTGGTGGCCATGGTGCGCGCAGCTCCGGGGATGAAACAATGGTAAAAGTTCACCATCCCCGTGAATTCTTGGAAGCCTTTCAGGGTGGAGGGTTTGAGGAATCGTTGAACAGCCGCTACCTTCTCTGGCACTGGTGCAGCCCCAGCTGCAAAATGGTGTGCCCCATGAACTAGAGGGACTCCTTGCCAAACTAGCATTTGGCTGTGTTGACCGTGAGGCCGAAGTCCGCCAGCTGGGCAAAGAGTGTGTGGAGATGGGCTTTGTGTTCAAGGTCTTTTCCAACCGCATCGATGAGGCACTGGAATGTTTGGGCCGCATTCTTTAGACCAAAGGGTATACACAGGATCAAAGAGACTGTCTTACCCATGTCGTCTGGATGCACCATTATCTGATGGTATCCCCACACGAGGTCCACTTTGGAGAAGATCCATGTGCCATGGAGGTTGGCAGAGAAGTCCTGTATGTGGGGCACCAGGTACCTGTCGGGGGTTGTTGCATCATTCAACTGATGGTATTCCCCGCACAGTCTTCAGCCCCTAGATGATTTTGGGACCATATGGAGTGGCAATGCCCAGGCGCTGTCCGAGTGCCAGACGATTCCCAGTTCCTGGAACCTGGAGAACTCTTCCTTTGCCTGCTGGAGCTTCCTGGGTGGCAGCTGTCTGGGTCTAGCATGCAGTGGGGGGCCCCTGTGTGGTGATATGGTGGAAGACCCCATGCTGGGGCAGGGCGGCGTTGAACTGTGGCTCTAAGATGGCAGGGAATTTGTGGAGAATCTCATCGAACTCGTCCCTGGCGGTGGCTACAGTGGCAATTTCGGGCCTGCGGGCTTCTCCTGTGTCCAGTCAGATGGAATGGAACATTCGGGCATTGACCAGCCTTTTGTCCTTCATGTCGACCAGTAGGCCATGAGCTCTGAGGAGGTCGGCCCCTAACAGCGCAGTGCCCACAGAGGCTAGGATGAACCTCCAGTGGAACTTCTTCCCGATTTGGATCTGTGCTCTGCAGGTGCCATAGGTCCTGATGATGGAGCTGTTGGCCACCTGGAGAGTTGGACCTTAAGATGGGGTGAGAGTCTCTAATGCTGTGAGGGGAAGGACGCTGAGCTCAGTCCCTGTATCTACCAGGAATCGGCAGCCGGTGGATCTCCTTCACATGAAGGAGTGAAGGAGGCTGTTTGTGTGGCCAACCTTTGCAGCCATCAATGGCACAGGTCTGGCAGCACTTACAAGCTTGCTCTCCCCAGCGCTGGTGGTAGAAACACCAGGTCGACTGGCCCTCCTCTCGCTTGGTCTTGGGAGAGACTTGCAGTCGGCTGGCTCCTGGTTGAAGGCTGCCTCTTCTCCCTCTTTGTGTGCCAGAGGGCATCTGCACGGGCTACTGCTCTCCTCGGGTTTGAGAAGTCTTCATCTGTTTTTTTTTAAATAATTTTTTATTTTTCACACTATGAACCATATCAACCAAAATATGTACAAATGTTTCTCATTAAATTTACATGGTGGTCTTTTCTCCCCTTTTTTTCCCCTTTCCCTCCCTCCCCTCTACCCACCCTCCCTCCAAAACCCATAAATATTCAACATATACAATACAATATAACCATAAAACAATATTTTCACACAAAGGAAAATAAACAAGAAAAATGCATCATCTATTTATTACACACTGAATCTAGTAGTTTTGTCTTCTTCTCAATTTAGGTGGTGGAGGACCTAGGCAAATTCTCTCTGATATGTTCCATGTACGGTTCCCAAATTTGCTCAAACATTGTGACTTTAATTTTTTAATTATATGTTATTTTTTCCAATGGAATACTTTTATTCATTTTCATTTCCTGCATTGATTTAACCATAAATTTGACTACTTTATTCTTTTTATTTGTCTTATGTCCAGTTTTATCCAACATTGGGTCCAAATTAAGGTTAAAATCCCCTCCTATCAATATATTTCCTTGTGCGTCTGCTATCTTAAAAAACAATCCTTCATAAACTTTTGATCCTCCTCTTTAAGCGGAGCAATTTCCAAAATTCTAAGTATATCTGACACTTTATCATTGCATACCTCCCTGCCAGATCTATTATTTCCTCCTCTATTTTGATTGGTACATTTTTGTTAACTAGTATGGCTACACCTCTAGCTTTTGAATTATATTATG
Organism: Narcine bancroftii; assembly: GCF_036971445.1. Taxonomy (NCBI): domain Eukaryota; kingdom Metazoa; phylum Chordata; class Chondrichthyes; order Torpediniformes; family Narcinidae; genus Narcine; species Narcine bancroftii. The sequence goes on along the minus strand of NC_091470.1, from coordinate 96,776,271 downwards.
CTGCCGTTACGTGTCCTACCCAGTCTCTCTTTAGTTTGTTATGTTCCACTTCAGTTAGATGTGTTTCCTGCACAAATGCTATATCTATTTTTTCCTTCTTTAATAAATTTAGTAGCCTCTTCCTTTTAATTTGGTTGTGTATTCCATTAATGTTTATAGTCATATAGTTCAACATGGCTATCTTATATCTTGCATACACCTCTTTTCCACCTCTTCGCCACCTCCATCTCCCTTTTCCCCATTTCCATCTCTTAGTTTTCTCTTTTTACACTTAATGTACAACAACACATTTAAGACATAAAGTACCCCCGCAGTTCCCACTTCCACTGATACCTTAACCCCAAAAGTTCCCCACTCTCTGAGTTGCCCCATATCCCTTGCTGGGCAATCTCAACTCCCCTTTTCATTTGAATTGCGATCTTGTTCACAGCATCAACTGATTTTGTAGTGACGGTTATTCCCCCTCTACCCAGCCCTCTCCAGAAAACACTTTTTTTTAAACACATATAACAAAACTCTCTCTCTTCTTCCCCCCCTTACTCCCTTCCTTCCCTTTTCCCTCTTTTTTAATTTTTTTTAAATTTTTCACAATATGAACCATATTAACCAAAATACTCACAAACATTTCCCTCGTGAATATTTTCCTCTTTAGTTCTTTACATAAACATTGTTTTTACATCTTTATATATACTTTATCACTGTTCTTCATTCTTGTTACATCTCTTCATCTCTTCTCCTGTCCTGCAAACGTTCTGCGAATTCTTGCGCTTACTCTGGATCCAAGAACAGTCTGTTTTGCTCCCCGGGTATAAATATTTTAAGCACGGCTGGATGTCTTAATATGAATTTGTAACCTTTTTTCCATAAAATCGATTTTGCTGTATTAAATTCCTCTTTAAGAGTTCAAAACTTATGTCTGGGTAAAAAAATATTTTTTGACCCTTGTATTCCAATGGTTTATTATCTTCTCTAATTTTATTCCTTGCCCTTTCCAGTATATTTTTTCTTGTCGTGTATCTCAAAAATTTTACTAAGATGGATCTTGGTTTTTGATGTGTCTGTGCGCTCTTTCTATTTCCATTTCTTCCTGCATTTCTGTCATTCCCAGGACCTTCAGGATCCATCCTTTTATAAATTCCTTCATGTCTGTGCCTTCTTCACCCTCCTTCAGGCCCACTATTTTTATGTTGTTTCGCCTACTATAATTTTCCAACATATCAATTTTCTGAGATAACAACTCTTGTCTCTTTAATTTTTTTGTCACTTTCTTCCAATTTTTCTCGTCATTTACTTTCATTTCTACAGCCATTTCCCGGTCTTCCACATTCTCTACTCTTTTCCCTATTTCTGTAATTACCAGTTCTTACCTTTGCATTTTATCTGTTCTTTTCATTTTCCTTTTAATTGCATTAAACTTGAATGACAACCATTCTTTTAGTGATCTCATTTGTTCTTCAAAAAAAACTTTATCTATATTCTGTTCATCAGTTTTACCTTTTATTTCTCTTTGTCCATCAGTTTTACCTTTTGTTTCTCTGTGAAGATCTTGGTCTTCTTCTTCCTCTTCTGCTTCTGTATCTGTCTTTGTGTCTTCTTCTCTTCTTTGTGTCTGTCTCTTCTGATGAGCTGCTTGTATCTCTGTCGGGCCTCTTCTTGCTGGGCCTCTTGTTGCTGGTCCTCCCCTCCTGTGCTGCTTGTCTGTTGTTCCTTGCCCTCCAGCTGAGAGCCCAGGTGTTGGGCATCCCTTAGCTGCTCGCTCTGTGACAGTCCCCTCCTCTGCTGAGTCCCCCTCCCACCGGTGACCTCTTTCTCCTTTGATTGTGCAGTTGTGCTCTTTTGTTTGGCTCTGAGAGCCATTTTGTAGTGCACTGGCTGGTGGGTCGCGACTCCGCAGAGCAGGCACTGACCTCAAGGGTCGGGCGCTCCTCGTCACCACAGCGATTTCAGTTTTTAAAAATTTCTCTTTCCTCAGTTTAAATCAATTTTTTTTATTGTTAATTATCAATTTGATTTTATTTGTTTTATATTTCATTACACTCGATACGCCTTTGAAGAGACGTCGTCCAAGTGAAACTCTAATCGTGCCCTGTCATTTACACTCAACACTAGTTTTAAATTTTATACATCATGAGTTTTTTGTCCTGCAATTCAATGTTAAAAAGTTTCACTATAACATGAGATTATTCAAAATCAAGTTTATTTAGTTTTATTAGGTTCTCTGGCTGTACATAATTTTTAAATCTTTAACTGAAAGTTATGAAAGATTTATTTCTTAGCCATTTCATTGATAATGACCAGATTGATAATGTGATTTTTTTCACCCCAGCATGGCAACAAAGCGCAGGAAGATGGATGCTGAGTGCTGACGTTTTCAAGAAACTTGGACCAAAAATTACTTCTTTGTGCAGCATTTTGGAATACCTGTTTGCCTCATTTGCAATGAAAGTTTTGCCGTGAACAAGGAGTTCAATGTCCAGTGTCATTATGAAATAAAACATGCAAAATTCAAGGAACTGACTAGACAAGCCAGGACAGATGAAGTTTGGAGATTGAAAGAAAACTTGGAAAAACAAAGTCCATTTTTCATGAAGAAGAATGCTGAAACGGGGAGAAATACACACGCAAGTTATGCAGTATCAAAGCTGATAGCAGAAAAGATGAAACCTTTCACAGATCTTGTGAAAGAATGCTTGATGGAAGTTGTGGACATTGTCCTGAGAAAAAATTGTTATTCTCAGCTGTTAGCCTCTCTCGAAGAACAGTCACGCAGCGAATCGAAGAAATGTCAGCAGAAGTCGGAGGGCATTTAAAGGACAGGTGTGAAAACTTCCAGTTTTTCTCCATCGCGCTTGTTGAAAGCACAGATTTAAAAGACTCTGCTCAACTTGGAGTCTTTGTTCAAGGAATAAGGTCAAGCTTTGACATTGTTGAGGAATTTGTTAATCCCTATAAAGGACACTGTCATAGGAGCAGACATTTTTGAAGCATTGCAGAAAATGATGGCAGACATGAAGCTGGATCTGTCAAAGCTAGTGGGCATAACGACCGACGGAGTACCAGCAATGGTTGAAGAGAGAGAAGGCACCATTGCTTTGCTCCAAAGACACATGAATGACCTTGGAATTTCACACAATATTAAAAAAATTCATTGCATCATCCCTCAAGTGGCTCTTTGCACAAAGTCTCCCATATTGAAGAATGGAATGGACATTGTACTGAAGGCAGTTCATCTGATTCTGTTATGTGGTTTGAATCATCATCAATTCCAACCATTGTTACTGGAAGCGCATGCTGAATATGGTGACCTTGCTTACTTCTGCAAAGTTCACTGGCTTAGTCATGGAACAATGCTGGAAAAAGTATTTGCCCTGCATGAAGTAGCTACATTCCTTGAAAGCAAGCACGAGGATGCCTCCCATTTTCGTGATCCCAGTTGGCTTTCAGGCTTGGCGTTTCTGATGGATGTCACATCTCATCTAAACAACCTGAACTTGCAACTTCAAAGAAGAAATCAGCTGATCCATGAGATGTGTATAACACATGTTGTTGATTTTGAATCAAAACTCCGATTGTGGGAAAGCCAGTTAAAAAAAATCAAATTTTGTTCATTTTCCCAATCTTCAAAAATGTGAACCAGCTAATCTAGATACTTCAATGACTGTTCTCCATGACTTGAAAAATGAGTTTTCGTCTCGTTTTGCTGATTTTTGTTTGCATGCAAGTGACTTCAAACTGTTTGCAACTCCATTCAGTGTGGATGTGGAAACTGTACCAGAAAAGTTTCAGATGGAACTTATTGAGATGCAGTGCAGCGATCAGTTGAAATCCAAATTTAATAGAGATGATGTGTCCTTGATTGATTTCAACAAAAAATATCTTCTTCCATATGGGAATTATAAAAACTTGGTGGATCACGCAAAAAAGATGGCATCACTGTTTGGCAGTAAATACATGTGTGAGCAACTGCTCTCAAAAATGAATTATACCAAGAACCACTTGAGAACAAATATAACCAATGCCATTTTAGATGATGTCTTGCTATTGGCATCAACAACTATGTCACCCAATATCGAAATGCTTTCAATCAACAAACTGTAGAGCTCGTCGAAAGAACCAAAGATTTGTTGATCCAAACCAAGGCTTCTATTAGCAAAAGACAGGAGCTCTTCACAGGTGGCCGACCAGTCCGGAATGATCCGACCTGGCTAGGGACACAACCCTTTGAGGCCCAGACAGTAGGTGTGGCTAAGCTCTCAGCCAATTGCTGTAAGCACAGTCATTACATACTCTAGATACTGTAACTATATACATTGGTGATAGGTCTGTACTATCACACAAACAAAATCAAATTTCTCATTGATTGAGCAGTTATCTGTTTTGGATTATTTTGTTTCCATTGTGACTCATTTTTCTCCTTTTTGATCTTTGTGTCATTTTAATGACAAACTTGTGATTTTTTTGGTGCATTTCCAAATTTGAAGCCACTTTTCCTGACCTGAAATGCATCACTGTAGGTTTTTGGAAGGAATATGGTTGATCTCGTTGCTTGAAATTTTTTTGATAAATTATCATCAGTCATGTTCATACATTGTACATTACTTACTTCAAGCAGAGACAATCGAAAATTAAATTAAAAAATCTTCTGTGCTTTGGTATTTATTTAATTTATGGTAACATCAGTGCGGCCCACCATTCAACCATGACACACCATCCAGCCCACACATGGTAAAAGGTTGCCCAGCCCTGGTGTAGATAGAGGCTTTTTCCCAGGGTTAAAATGGTTGCCACAAGAGGACACGGGTTTAAGGTGCTGGGGAGTAGGTATACAGGAGATGTCAGGGGTAAGTTTTTTTACTCAGAGAGTGGAGGTGCGTGGAATGAGCTGCCAGCAATTCTAATGGAGGTGGATATGTTAGGTCCTTTAAGAAACTTTAGAAAAATATAGGACTATGGAAAAGCCTAGTAATTTCTATGGTAGGGACATGTTCATTATAACTGTGGGCCAAAGGGCCTGTATTGTATTGTAGGTTTTCTATGTTTCGGGCCTGACCCCTTCAAGGTGTAAGCAAAAAACAGGAAGATGTCAGAATAAAGACTGAAGACTGGCCAGGGGAGGAGTCCAGACCAACAAAAGGTGAATATGATAAAGAGGAGAGGTGAGAATTGGTTATCTCTCTGAAAGGAGACAGGGAAAAGGGAAGAGAGAGAGAGCTATGGAAAAGGCAACGGGGAAGAGAGGTGGTGGGGGGGGAGGTTAATGGAAACCAGAGAATTCTCTATTAATGCCTTCCATTCGAGGGTGCCCAGACAGAAGATAAGGTGTTGTTCCTTCGATTTGCAGGTGGTTTCTGAATGGCAGTGCTTGAGATCATAAACAGACATGTCAGTGAGGGAATGAGGAATTGAATTGGGTGGCCACTGGGAGATCTCCCAGTCTTCGCCCAATCTCTCTATAGTGGAGACTGCAACTTGAGCAGCGGATGACCCCTGCAGGGATTCAGTAGGATGGGACTGGGCGAGAAAGAGTTGAAGCTTATCAGCTTGAAATTGAAGGTCACCTTCCTGAAGAGGAATTAATTCATAGGGAGCCCATTGAAGAATGTTATTTCCACTGGGATGTGGGGGTTGGGATGAAACTTTCAGGAGTTCCCATCCTAACTAGTGTTGCCTGCAATCTTATCATATCCATGACAATCCTCCTTTGCTCACCTCCAAAGCTCACCACACAGCTTCCTTCTCCCAGATCCACCTTCATACCAGCTCTGCTTAGCATCAGGTAGTTGGTTCAAGTCTCACTCCTGACACCAAACGGCTTCTGCACTTTTGTGGCAGTTCTCTTTCACATGATGTTGATCTGGTTCCTGAGCTCTTCATCAGATAAAGATATTGCATACACTCAATTAAGACAAAACTCTGATCATTATGCAACTTAGGACCAATCTACAGGACCATAAGAGTGGCAGAGAGGATCACTGGAGTCTTCCTCCCCCATCAACATGATCTACCGGGATTGTCCGAAGAGGGCATGCAAAATCATTGAGGATCCCACCCACCCTGCTCATCTTTCAGCTGCTCCCATCAGGGAAAGAGATCCAGGAGTATCAGAGCCAGCCAGGCTGAGGAACAGCTTCTTCCCACTGGCAGTGAGAATGCTGAACGACCAAAGGAACTGCTCACACTGACCACCCAAGACTCTTATAGTCACAAAACAATGATTATTTATTCATACAGATGAATACAGGTAGACCCAAGGTTAAAAACGTCCGTTTTACGAACAACCCATAGTTACAAGCTGACTGGAAAGAGAATGAATTCTCCTTCGAGTGGAGTTCACTTTCCATTGGCTGGCATTAAGATAGCCTGCTGAATTAAAGTTTCTACACAGCAGATTTCTAATTAGTATAGCTGATAGCCAAGTTTTGGTGAGGCAAGTTATTCCCTGAAGGATATCCATTCTCTTACATCTGAAGTCATAGTATTGTGTGGTAGATTACCAATGTCTCCTCGATTGTCAGGCAGCCGGTGATGCACATCTGCTGTCAGGTGCTTGGCCTGGGCAAAGCAGCTAGGGTCAAGCTGCCTGGCGGAAGGGAAGGAAGGGGGCCGGAGAAGAGGCAGCAGTAGTGTGTGCTATCCCGATGCCTCCAGAACCATCATGGTTGATTTTATATATGTGGTATTTCTTGTATCAGTATGTACTGCATTATTATGTTTAAGATGTTTTATATGCATATAAAGGTTAAATATACTAAAGATAAAACATTCGACTAACTGATGCTAAATAAGGACTGTTCTGATTTACATACAAATTTGAATTAAAGATAGATCTAGGTAATGTAACTCATTTGTAACCTAGGGACTGCCTATATTTGTACTGCATATGCATTGCTTCTTTGGTTTCATGTTTTTCCACCGAGGACCAGAGAATTCCATTTCATCGGGTTGTATTTGACAATGAACTTGACAAACCGCACAGTTGGGGCTCTTTCAGTAGAAGATCTAGAGCAGTGTGGTATGGCAACACTATCTCAGGGGCCATAAAGGACAGATGTGGGAGCTGTATCTCCTGGCTGAGGACTTTAGAACAAGGAATCATGTTCTAAAATCATAGATGTTATTCACCATTGAGCTGAGGGACAATGTCCTCGCTGAGAAAGTGGTAATTCTTTGGAATTCACAGCCAGAGGCTGTGGAGACTCGGACATTGGGGGAGTCATTCACCAGTGTATAGACCACCGTACTCTTTGCTCATTCTCCCCATCAAATTGTCTTTGAGAAGGTGCTGGTAACCCACCTTCTTGACTCACCTATAGGGTGGCACAGTGGTGCAGCAGACAGATGCTGCTGCCTCCCATCCCCAGTAACCGGGTGTATTGTAGAGGGTCACATGACCTATCCGTCTGGAACCTTAATCACATAATCTGCCAGTCAAGGTTGGATCCTGCCCACCCATTAGTGCACACCTGACCACTGGCCCTTTTTATCACCCAGTGATAACCTGGGCCAGACTCTCCAGCTTTCTGTACTATAAAGTCTACCGCATGCAGTAGCTCTTCCTCTTTTGCTCTTAGGTCCTGAGATGAACTTGCTCCATTCCAGGTCACAAACTGCAGACAATGCTGGAGGAGTCATTGGTAAGTGTGCACTATGTAGGGATCAGGGCTGTTAGATAGCATTGGAGCCATGC